>NW_018745378.1:0-42118 GCF_001683475.1 Chenopodium quinoa
GAATCTAAAATCACACAAGTAACAAAAGCCCTTCGAATTTCGTTAGAAATCGAACAACTGAAAGATAACAAACCGGATATGACTTTGAAAACGACCACTCCTGGAACGAATTCAACGCCTCTCAAATTACCTAGACCACTCCTGAAACTAAGTACTTTGATGAACAAAACATAGACTACTCCTAGAACTAAGAATTGAACGTTCTAATTATCAAAAAACTCCTTGAATTGAAAACTAGCAAAAGAATTTGTAAGCAATTAAGCAAACACAAACAATAAACTTGTATTGAATTTTCTGGTTTTTGTTGTAGTGTACAAAGCAACGAAAAATCCTTATTTATAGACTAAAACTAACTATTCCTAAGTCTATTCAAACTAGAAAAAACCCTAGCCTTGATCCCAAAGTATCCTAGATAGAATAGGAAAACAATTCTAATGGAACTAGGAAACTAGTAATAAGACTAGTTCTAATTAACCTAAAACTTCTTAAAACAATTCCTAATTGACTTAGAAATTATTTTAAAAATAAATAACAGAAATTAAGAAGATTCCTAATTGCTTAAACCAAGAAAAACCCTTTCAAGTGAAAGGTAAAAACTTGCAAGCAAAAACTCTAGAAAAAACTAAGTAAAGAAAATCATGCTTTTCGTTCTGTCGCCGAAACTCTTTGCACGCGCCACCAATATGGTGCACGCGCCAGACCAATGTCAAGGTGGGTCCAAGGCGGAGCTAGGAAGTCGGCGCGTGGGCTAGGAGTCGGCGCGTGGCAGCTTGTGTGCTCGTCGAAAGTGAACTTCGCAATTTCTTCTTCTTTGTAATTCGTGCTTGTTTCTTTCCAATTTAAGCTATTGGATCTTTCCTTGTTTATTATCTTGTTTATTTTCTTGTTTGGGCAGCCCATAATGAAGCTATTTGGACCTTCTACAAGTGTCTTGGACCCTTCAAAAGAATTAGCCTCTTGATTCACAACAAATTGAATCAAATGAAAGTCAAACACATTCAAACAAAGCTTTTTGAATTAAATGAAAGTCAAATGCATTCATCAAAGCTAATTGAATCAAATGAGAGTCAAATGCATTCTACAAAGATAATTAAATCAAATGAAAGTAAAACACATTCAAACATAGCTAATTGATTCAAATAAAAGTCAAACGTATTCAAACAAAGCTTTTTAAATCATATGAAAGTCAAATGCATTCCACAAAGCTAATTTAATAAAATGAAAGTCAAATGCATTTTACAAAGCTAATTGAATCAATTGAAAATGAAAAGCATTCAAACAAAGCTAATTGAATCAAATGAAACTCTAATGCATTCTACAAAGCTAATTGAATCAAATGAAAGTCAAACACATCAAACAAAGATTTTTGAATCAAATGAAAGTCAAATGCATTCAACAAAGCTAATTGAATCAAATGAAAGTCAAACACATTCAAACAAAGGTAATTGAATCAAATGAAAGTCAAACACATTCAAACAAAGCTTTTTGAATCAAATGAAAGTCAAATGCATTCAACAAAGCTAATTGAATCAAATGAAAGTCAAACACAATCAAACAAAGCTAATTGAGTCAAATGAAAGTCTAATGCATTCTACAACGCCAATTGTGATGTGGATTTAAACCCCTTAACTTAATAAAGAATCTAAAATCACACAAGTAACAAAAGCCCTTCGAATTTCGTTAGAAAATCGAACAACTGAAAGATAACAAACCGGATATGACTTTCCAAACGACCACTCCTGGAACGAATTCAACGCCTCTCAAATTACCTAGACCACTCCTGGAACTAAGTACTTTGATGAACAAAACTTAGAATACTCCTAGAACTAAGAATTGAACGTTCTAATTATCAAAATAACTCCTTGAATTGAAAACTAGCAAAAGAATTTGTAAGCAATTAAGCAAAACAAACAATAAACTTGTATTGAATTTTCTGGTTTTTGTTGTAGTGTACAAAGCAACGAAAAATCCCTTATTTATAGACTAAAACTAACTATTCCTAAGTCTATTCAAACTAGAAAAAACCCTAGCCTTGATCCCAAAGTATCCTAGATAGAATAGGAAAACAAATTCTAATGGAACTAGGAAACTAGTAATAAGACTAGTTCTAATTAACCTAAAACTTCTTAAAACAATTCCTAATTGACTTAGAAATTATTTTAAAATAAAATAACAGAAATTAAGAAGATTCCTAATTGCTTAAACCAAGAAAAACCCTTTCAAGTGAAAGGTAAAAACTTGCAAGCAAAAACTCTAGAAAAAACTAAGTAAAGAAAATCATGCTTTTCGTTCTGTCGCCGAAACTCTTTGCACGCGCCACCAATATGGTGCACGCGCCAGACCAATGTCAAGGTGGGTCCAAGGCGGAGCTAGGAAGTCGGCGCGTGGGCTAGGAGTCGGCGCGTGGCAGCTTGTGTGCTCGTCGAAAGTGAACTTCGCAATTTCTTCTTCTTTGTAATTCGTGCTTGTTTCTTTCCAATTTAAGCTATTGGATCTTTCCTTGTTTATTATCTTGTTTATTTTCTTGTTTGGGCAGCCCATAATGAAGCTATTTGGACCTTCTACAAGTGTCTTGGACCCTTCAAAAGAATTAGCCTCTTGATTCACAACAAATTGAATCAAATGAAAGTCAAACACATTCAAACAAAGCTTTTTGAATTAAATGAAAGTCAAATGCATTCATCAAAGCTAATTGAATCAAATGAGAGTCAAATGCATTCTACAAAGATAATTAAATCAAATGAAAGTAAAACACATTCAAACATAGCTAATTGATTCAAATAAAAGTCAAACGTATTCAAACAAAGCTTTTTAAATCATATGAAAGTCAAATGCATTCCACAAAGCTAATTTAATAAAATGAAAGTCAAATGCATTTTACAAAGCTAATTGAATCAATTGAAAATGAAAAGCATTCAAACAAAGCTAATTGAATCAAATGAAACTCTAATGCATTCTACAAAGCTAATTGAATCAAATGAAAGTCAAACACATTCAAACAAAGATTTTTGAATCAAATGAAAGTCAAATGCATTCAACAAAGCTAATTGAATCAAATGAAAGTCAAACACATTCAAACAAAGGTAATTGAATCAAATGAAAGTCAAACACATTCAAACAAAGCTTTTTGAATCAAATGAAAGTCAAATGCATTCAACAAAGCTAATTGAATCAAATGAAAGTCAAACACAATCAAACAAAGCTAATTGAGTCAAATGAAAGTCTAATGCATTCTACAACGCCAATTGTGATGTGGATTTAAACCCCTTAACTTAATAAAGAATCTAAAATCACACAAGTAACAAAAGCCCTTCGAATTTCGTTAGAAAATCGAACAACTGAAAGATAACAAACCGGATATGACTTTCCAAACGACCACTCCTGGAACGAATTCAACGCCTCTCAAATTACCTAGACCACTCCTGGAACTAAGTACTTTGATGAACAAAACTTAGAATACTCCTAGAACTAAGAATTGAACGTTCTAATTATCAAAATAACTCCTTGAATTGAAAACTAGCAAAAGAATTTGTAAGCAATTAAGCAAAACAAACAATAAACTTGTATTGAATTTTCTGGTTTTTTGTAGTGTACAAAGCAACGAAAAATCCCTTATTTATAGACTAAAACTAACTATTCCTAAGTCTATTCAAACTAGAAAAAACCCTAGCCTTGATCCCAAAGTATCCTAGATAGAATAGGAAAACAAATTCTAATGGAACTAGGAAACTAGTAATAAGACTAGTTCTAATTAACCTAAAACTTCTTAAAACAATTCCTAATTGACTTAGAAATTATTTTAAAATAAAATAACAGAAATTAAGAAGATTCCTAATTGCTTAAACCAAGAAAAACCCTTTCAAGTGAAAGGTAAAAACTTGCAAGCAAAAACTCTAGAAAAAACTAAGTAAAGAAAATCATGCTTTTCGTTCTGTCGCCGAAACTCTTTGCACGCGCCACCAATATGGTGCACGCGCAAGACCAATGTCAAGGTGGGTCCAAGGCGGAGCTAGGAAGTCGGCGCGTGGGCTAGGAGTCGGCGCGTGGCAGCTTGTGTGCTCGTCGAAAGTGAACTTCGCAATTTCTTCTTCTTTGTAATTCGTGCTTGTTTTCTTTCCAATTTAAGCTATTGGATCTTTCCTTGTTTATTATCTTGTTTATTTTCTTGTTTGGGCAGCCCATAATGAAGCTATTTGGACCTTCTACAAGTGTCTTGGACCCTTCAAAAGAATTAGCCTCTTGATTCACAACAAATTGAATCAAATGAAAGTCAAACACATTCAAACAAAGCTTTTTGAATTAAATGAAAGTCAAATGCATTCATCAAAGCTAATTGAATCAAATGAGAGTCAAATGCATTCTACAAAGATAATTAAATCAAATGAAAGTAAAAACACATTCAAACATAGCTAATTGATTCAAATAAAAGTCAAACGTATTCAAACAAAGCTTTTTAAATCATATGAAAGTCAAATGCATTCCACAAAGCTAATTTAATAAAATGAAAGTCAAATGCATTTTACAAAAGCTAATTGAATCAATTGAAAATGAAAAGCATTCAAACAAAGCTAATTGAATCAAATGAAACTCTAATGCATTCTACAAAGCTAATTGAATCAAATGAAAGTCAAACACATTCAAACAAAGATTTTTGAATCAAATGAAGTCAAATGCATTCAACAAAGCTAATTGAATCAAATGAAAGTCAAACACATTCAACAAAGGTAATTGAATCAAATGAAAGTCAAACACATTCAAACAAAGCTTTTTTGAATCAAATGAAAGTCAAATGCATTCAACAAAGCTAATTGAATCAAATGAAAGTCAAACACAATCAAAAAAGCTAATTGAGTCAAATGAAAGTCTAATGCATTCTACAACGCCAATTGTGATGTGGATTTAAAACCCCTTAACTTAATAAAGAATCTAAAATCACACAAGTAACAAAAGCCCTTCGAATTTCGTTAGAAAATCGAACAACTGAAAGATAACAAACCGGATATGACTTTCCAAACGACCACTCCTGGAACGAATTCAACGCCTCTCAAATTACCTAGACCACTCCTGGAACTAAGTACTTTGATGAACAAAACTTAGAATACTCCTAGAACTAAGAATTGAACGTTCTAATTATCAAAATAACTCCTTGAATTGAAAACTAGCAAAAGAATTTGTAAGCAATTAAGCAAAACAAACAATAAACTTGTATTGAATTTTCTGGTTTTTTGTTGTAGTGTACAAAGCAACGAAAAAATCCCTTATTTATAGACTAAAACTAACTATTCCTAAGTCTATTCAAACTAGAAAAAACCCTAGCCTTGATCCCAAAGTATCCTAGATAGAATAGGAAAACAAATTCTAATGGAACTAGGAAACTAGTAATAAGACTAGTTCTAATTAACCTAAAACTTCTTAAAACAATTCCTAATTGACTTAGAAATTATTTTAAAATAAAATAACAGAAATTAAGAAGATTCCTAATTGCTTAAACCAAGAAAAACCCTTTCAAGTGAAAGGTAAAAACTTGCAAAGCAAAAACTCTAGAAAAAACTAAGTAAAGAAAATCATGCTTTTCGTTCTGTCGCCGAAACTCTTTGCACGCGCCACCAATATGGTGCACGCGCCAGACCAATGTCAAGGTGGGTCCAAGGCGGAGCTAGGAAGTCGGCGCGTGGGCTAGGAGTCGGCGCGTGGCAGCTTGTGTGCTCGTCGAAAGTGAACTTCGCAATTTCTTCTTCTTTGTAATTCGTGCTTGTTTCTTTCCAATTTAAGCTATTGGATCTTTCCTTGTTTATTATCTTGTTTATTTTCTTGTTTGGGCAGCCCATAATGAAGCTATTTGGACCTTCTACAAGTGTCTTGGACCCTTCAAAAGAATTAGCCTCTTGATTCACAACAAATTGAATCAAATGAAAGTCAAACACATTCAAACAAAGCTTTTTGAATTAAATGAAAGTCAAATGCATTCATCAAAGCTAATTGAATCAAATGAGAGTCAAATGCATTCTACAAAGATAATTAAATCAAATGAAAGTAAAACACATTCAAACATAGCTAATTGATTCAAATAAAAGTCAAACGTATTCAAACAAAGCTTTTTAAATCATATGAAAGTCAAATGCATTCCACAAAGCTAATTTAATAAAATGAAAGTCAAATGCATTTTACAAAGCTAATTGAATCAATTGAAAATGAAAAGCATTCAAACAAAGCTAATTGAATCAAATGAAACTCTAATGCATTCTACAAAGCTAATTGAATCAAATGAAAGTCAAACACATTCAAACAAAGATTTTTGAATCAAATGAAAGTCAAATGCATTCAACAAAGCTAATTGAATCAAATGAAAGTCAAAACACATTCAAACAAAGGTAATTGAATCAAATGAAAGTCAAACACATTCAAACAAAGCTTTTTGAATCAAATGAAAGTCAAATGCATTCAACAAAGCTAATTGAATCAAATGAAAGTCAAACACAATCAAACAAAGCTAATTGAGTCAAATGAAAGTCTAATGCATTCTACAACGCCAATTGTGATGTGGATTTAAACCCCTTAACTTAATAAAGAATCTAAAATCACACAAGTAACAAAAGCCCTTCGAATTTCGTTAGAAAATCGAACAACTGAAAGATAACAAACCGGATATGACTTTCCAAACGACCACTCCTGGAACGAATTCAACGCCTCTCAAATTACCTAGACCACTCCTGGAACTAAGTACTTTGATGAACAAAACTTAGAATACTCCTAGAACTAAGAATTGAACGTTCTAATTATCAAAATAACTCCTTGAATTGAAAAACTAGCAAAAGAATTTGTAAGCAATTAAGCAAAACAAACAATAAACTTGTATTGAATTTTCTGGTTTTTGTTGTAGTGTACAAAGCAACGAAAAATCCCTTATTTATAGACTAAAACTAACTATTCCTAAGTCTATTCAAACTAGAAAAAACCCTAGCCTTGATCCCAAAGTATCCTAGATAGAATAGGAAAACAAATTCTAATGGAACTAGGAAACTAGTAATAAGACTAGTTCTAATTAACCTAAAAACTTCTTAAAACAATTCCTAATTGACTTAGAAATTATTTTAAAATAAAATAACAGAAATTAAGAAGATTCCTAATTGCTTAAACCAAGAAAAACCCTTTCAAGTGAAAGGTAAAAACTTGCAAGCAAAAACTCTAGAAAAAAACTAAGTAAAGAAAATCATGCTTTTCGTTCTGTCGCCGAAACTCTTTGCACGCGCCACCAATATGGTGCACGCGCCAGACCAATGTCAAGGTGGGTCCAAGGCGGAGCTAGGAAGTCGGCGCGTGGGCTAGGAGTCGGCGCGTGGCAGCTTGTGTGCTCGTCGAAAGTGAACTTCGCAATTTCTTCTTCTTTGTAATTCGTGCTTGTTTCTTTCCAATTTAAGCTATTGGATCTTTCCTTGTTTATTATCTTGTTTATTTTCTTGTTTGGGCAGCCCATAATGAAGCTATTTGGACCTTCTACAAGTGTCTTGGACCCTTCAAAAGAATTAGCCTCTTGATTCACAACAAATTGAATCAAATGAAAGTCAAACACATTCAAACAAAGCTTTTTGAATTAAATGAAAGTCAAATGCATTCATCAAAGCTAATTGAATCAAATGAGAGTCAAATGCATTCTACAAAGATAATTAAATCAAATGAAAGTAAAACACATTCAAACATAGCTAATTGATTCAAATAAAAGTCAAACGTATTCAAACAAAGCTTTTTAAATCATATGAAAGTCAAATGCATTCCACAAAGCTAATTTAATAAAATGAAAGTCAAATGCATTTTACAAAGCTAATTGAATCAATTGAAAATGAAAAGCATTCAAACAAAGCTAATTGAATCAAATGAAACTCTAATGCATTCTACAAAGCTAATTGAATCAAATGAAAGTCAAACACATTCAAACAAAGATTTTTGAATCAAATGAAAGTCAAATGCATTCAACAAAGCTAATTGAATCAAATGAAAGTCAAACACATTCAAACAAAGGTAATTGAATCAAATGAAAGTCAAACACATTCAAACAAAGCTTTTTGAATCAAATGAAAGTCAAATGCATTCAACAAAGCTAATTGAATCAAATGAAAGTCAAACACAATCAAACAAAGCTAATTGAGTCAAATGAAAGTCTAATGCATTCTACAACGCCAATTGTGATGTGGATTTAAACCCCTTAACTTAATAAAGAATCTAAAATCACACAAGTAACAAAAGCCCTTCGAATTTCGTTAGAAAATCGAACAACTGAAAGATAACAAACCGGATATGACTTTCCAAACGACCACTCCTGGAACGAATTCAACGCCTCTCAAATTACCTAGACCACTCCTGGAACTAAGTACTTTGATGAACAAAACTTAGAATACTCCTAGAACTAAGAATTGAACGTTCTAATTATCAAAATAACTCCTTGAATTGAAAACTAGCAAAAGAATTTGTAAGCAATTAAGCAAAACAAACAATAAACTTGTATTGAATTTTCTGGTTTTTGTTGTAGTGTACAAAGCAACGAAAAATCCCTTATTTATAGACTAAAACTAACTATTCCTAAGTCTATTCAAACTAGAAAAAAACCCTAGCCTTGATCCCAAAGTATCCTAGATAGAATAGGAAAACAAATTCTAATGGAACTAGGAAACTAGTAATAAGACTAGTTCTAATTAACCTAAAACTTCTTAAAACAATTCCTAATTGACTTAGAAATTATTTTAAAATAAAATAACAGAAATTAAGAAGATTCCTAATTGCTTAAACCAAGAAAAACCCTTTCAAGTGAAAGGTAAAAACTTGCAAGCAAAAACTCTAGAAAAAACTAAGTAAAGAAAATCATGCTTTTCGTTCTGTCGCCGAAACTCTTTGCACGCGCCACCAATATGGTGCACGCGCCAGACCAATGTCAAGGTGGGTCCAAGGCGGAGCTAGGAAGTCGGCGCGTGGGCTAGGAGTCGGCGCGTGGCAGCTTGTGTGCTCGTCGAAAGTGAACTTCGCAATTTCTTCTTCTTTGTAATTCGTGCTTGTTTCTTTCCAATTTAAGCTATTGGATCTTTCCTTGTTTATTATCTTGTTTATTTTCTTGTTTGGGCAGCCCATAATGAAGCTATTTGGACCTTCTACAAGTGTCTTGGACCCTTCAAAAGAATTAGCCTCTTGATTCACAACAAATTGAATCAAATGAAAGTCAAACACATTCAAACAAAGCTTTTTGAATTAAATGAAAGTCAAATGCATTCATCAAAGCTAATTGAATCAAATGAGAGTCAAATGCATTCTACAAAGATAATTAAATCAAATGAAAGTAAAACACATTCAAACATAGCTAATTGATTCAAATAAAAGTCAAACGTATTCAAACAAAGCTTTTTAAATCATATGAAAGTCAAATGCATTCCACAAAGCTAATTTAATAAAATGAAAGTCAAATGCATTTTACAAAGCTAATTGAATCAATTGAAAATGAAAAGCATTCAAACAAAGCTAATTGAATCAAATGAAACTCTAATGCATTCTACAAAGCTAATTGAATCAAATGAAAGTCAAACACATTCAAACAAAGATTTTTGAATCAAATGAAAGTCAAATGCATTCAACAAAGCTAATTGAATCAAATGAAAGTCAAACACATTCAAACAAAGGTAATTGAATCAAATGAAAGTCAAACACATTCAAAACAAAGCTTTTTGAATCAAATGAAAGTCAAATGCATTCAACAAAGCTAATTGAATCAAATGAAAGTCAAACACAATCAAACAAAGCTAATTGAGTCAAATGAAAGTCTAATGCATTCTACAACGCCAATTGTGATGTGGATTTAAACCCCTTAACTTAATAAAGAATCTAAAATCACACAAGTAACAAAAAGCCCTTCGAATTTCGTTAGAAAATCGAACAACTGAAAGATAACAAACCGGATATGACTTTCCAAACGACCACTCCTGGAACGAATTCAACGCCTCTCAAATTACCTAGACCACTCCTGGAACTAAGTACTTTGATGAACAAAACTTAGAATACTCCTAGAACTAAGAATTGAACGTTCTAATTATCAAAATAACTCCTTGAATTGAAAACTAGCAAAAGAATTTGTAAGCAATTAAGCAAAACAAACAATAAACTTGTATTGAATTTTCTGGTTTTTGTTGTAGTGTACAAAGCAACGAAAAATCCCTTATTTATAGACTAAAACTAACTATTCCTAAGTCTATTCAAACTAGAAAAAACCCTAGCCTTGATCCCAAAGTATCCTAGATAGAATAGGAAAACAAATTCTAATGGAACTAGGAAACTAGTAATAAGACTAGTTCTAATTAACCTAAAACTTCTTAAAACAATTCCTAATTGACTTAGAAATTATTTTAAAATAAAATAACAGAAATTAAGAAGATTCCTAATTGCTTAAACCAAGAAAAACCCTTTCAAGTGAAAGGTAAAAACTTGCAAGCAAAAACTCTAGAAAAAACTAAGTAAAGAAAATCATGCTTTTCGTTCTGTCGCCGAAACTCTTCGCACGCGCCACCAATATGGTGCACGCGCCAGACCAATGTCAAGGTGGGTCCAAGGCGGAGCTAGGAAGTCGGCGCGTGGGCTAGGAGTCGGCGCGTGGCAGCTTGTGTGCTCGTCGAAAGTGAACTTCGCAATTTCTTCTTCTTTGTAATTCGTGCTTGTTTCTTTCCAATTTAAGCTATTGGATCTTTCCTTGTTTATTATCTTGTTTATTTTCTTGTTTGGGCAGCCCATAATGAAGCTATTTGGACCTTCTACAAGTGTCTTGGACCCTTCAAAAGAATTAGCCTCTTGATTCACAACAAATTGAATCAAATGAAAGTCAAACACATTCAAACAAAGCTTTTTGAATTAAATGAAAGTCAAATGCATTCATCAAAGCTAATTGAATCAAATGAGAGTCAAATGCATTCTACAAAGATAATTAAATCAAATGAAAGTAAAACACATTCAAACATAGCTAATTGATTCAAATAAAAGTCAAACGTATTCAAACAAAGCTTTTTAAATCATATGAAAGTCAAATGCATTCCACAAAGCTAATTTAATAAAATGAAAGTCAAATGCATTTTACAAAGCTAATTGAATCAATTGAAAATGAAAAGCATTCAAACAAAGCTAATTGAATCAAATGAAACTCTAATGCATTCTACAAAGCTAATTGAATCAAATGAAAGTCAAACACATTCAAACAAAGATTTTTGAATCAAATGAAAGTCAAATGCATTCAACAAAGCTAATTGAATCAAATGAAAGTCAAACACATTCAAACAAAGGTAATTGAATCAAATGAAAGTCAAACACATTCAAACAAAGCTTTTTGAATCAAATGAAAGTCAAATGCATTCAACAAAGCTAATTGAATCAAATGAAAGTCAAACACAATCAAACAAAGCTAATTGAGTCAAATGAAAGTCTAATGCATTCTACAACGCCAATTGTGATGTGGATTTAAACCCCTTAACTTAATAAAGAATCTAAAATCACACAAGTAACAAAAGCCCTTCGAATTTCGTTAGAAAATCGAACAACTGAAAGATAACAAACCGGATATGACTTTCCAAACGACCACTCCTGGAACGAATTCAACGCCTCTCAAATTACCTAGACCACTCCTGGAACTAAGTACTTTGATGAACAAAACTTAGAATACTCCTAGAACTAAGAATTGAACGTTCTAATTATCAAAATAACTCCTTGAATTGAAAACTAGCAAAAGAATTTGTAAGCAATTAAGCAAAACAAACAATAAACTTGTATTGAATTTTCTGGTTTTTGTTGTAGTGTACAAAGCAACGAAAAATCCCTTATTTATAGACTAAAACTAACTATTCCTAAGTCTATTCAAACTAGAAAAAACCCTAGCCTTGATCCCAAAGTATCCTAGATAGAATAGGAAAACAAATTCTAATGGAACTAGGAAACTAGTAATAAGACTAGTTCTAATTAACCTAAAACTTCTTAAAACAATTCCTAATTGACTTAGAAATTATTTTAAAATAAAATAACAGAAATTAAGAAGATTCCTAATTGCTTAAACCAAGAAAAACCCTTTCAAGTGAAAGGTAAAAAACTTGCAAGCAAAAACTCTAGAAAAAACTAAGTAAAGAAAATCATGCTTTTCGTTCTGTCGCCGAAACTCTTTGCACGCGCCACCAATATGGTGCACGCGCCAGACCAATGTCAAGGTGGGTCCAAGGCGGAGCTAGGAAGTCGGCGCGTGGGCTAGGAGTCGGCGCGTGGCAGCTTGTGTGCTCGTCGAAAGTGAACTTCGCAATTTCTTCTTCTTTGTAATTCGTGCTTGTTTCTTTCCAATTTAAGCTATTGGATCTTTCCTTGTTTATTATCTTGTTTATTTTCTTGTTTGGGCAGCCCATAATGAAGCTATTTGGACCTTCTACAAGTGTCTTGGACCCTTCAAAAGAATTAGCCTCTTGATTCACAACAAATTGAATCAAATGAAAGTCAAACACATTCAAACAAAGCTTTTTGAATTAAATGAAAGTCAAATGCATTCATCAAAGCTAATTGAATCAAATGAGAGTCAAATGCATTCTACAAAGATAATTAAATCAAATGAAAGTAAAACACATTCAAACATAGCTAATTGATTCAAATAAAAGTCAAACGTATTCAAACAAAGCTTTTTAAATCATATGAAAGTCAAATGCATTCCACAAAGCTAATTTAATAAAATGAAAGTCAAATGCATTTTACAAAGCTAATTGAATCAATTGAAAATGAAAAGCATTCAAACAAAGCTAATTGAATCAAATGAAACTCTAATGCATTCTACAAAGCTAATTGAATCAAATGAAAGTCAAACACATTCAAACAAAGATTTTTGAATCAAATGAAAGTCAAATGCATTCAACAAAGCTAATTGAATCAAATGAAAGTCAAACACATTCAAACAAAGGTAATTGAATCAAATGAAAGTCAAACACATTCAAACAAAGCTTTTTGAATCAAATGAAAGTCAAATGCATTCAACAAAGCTAATTGAATCAAATGAAAGTCAAACACAATCAAACAAAGCTAATTGAGTCAAATGAAAGTCTAATGCATTCTACAACGCCAATTGTGATGTGGATTTAAACCCCTTAACTTAATAAAGAATCTAAAATCACACAAGTAACAAAAGCCCTTCGAATTTCGTTAGAAAAATCGAACAACTGAAAGATAACAAACCGGATATGACTTTCCAAACGACCACTCCTGGAACGAATTCAACGCCTCTCAAATTACCTAGACCACTCCTGGAACTAAGTACTTTGATGAACAAAACTTAGAATACTCCTAGAACTAAGAATTGAACGTTTCTAATTATCAAAATAACTCCTTGAATTGAAAAACTAGCAAAAGAATTTGTAAGCAATTAAGCAAAACAAACAATAAACTTGTATTGAATTTTCTGGTTTTTGTTGTAGTGTACAAAGCAACGAAAAAATCCCTTATTTATAGACTAAAACTAACTATTCCTAAGTCTATTCAAACTAGAAAAAACCCTAGCCTTGATCCCAAAGTATCCTAGATAGAATAGGAAAACAAATTCTAATGGAACTAGGAAACTAGTAATAAGACTAGTTCTAATTAACCTAAAACTTCTTAAAACAATTCCTAATTGACTTAGAAATTATTTTAAAATAAAATAACAGAAATTAAGAAGATTCCTAATTGCTTAAACCAAGAAAAACCCTTTCAAGTGAAAGGTAAAAACTTGCAAGCAAAAACTCTAGAAAAAAACTAAGTAAAGAAAATCATGCTTTTCGTTCTGTCGCCGAAACTCTTTGCACGCGCCACCAATATGGTGCACGCGCCAGACCAATGTCAAGGTGGGTCCAAGGCGGAGCTAGGAAGTCGGCGCGTGGGCTAGGAGTCGGCGCGTGGCAGCTTGTGTGCTCGTCGAAAGTGAACTTCGCAATTTCTTCTTCTTTGTAATTCGTGCTTGTTTCTTTCCAATTTAAGCTATTGGATCTTTCCTTGTTTATTATCTTGTTTATTTTCTTGTTTGGGCAGCCCATAATGAAGCTATTTGGACCTTCTACAAGTGTCTTGGACCCTTCAAAAGAATTAGCCTCTTGATTCACAACAAATTGAATCAAATGAAAGTCAAACACATTCAAACAAAGCTTTTTGAATTAAATGAAAGTCAAATGCATTCATCAAAGCTAATTGAATCAAATGAGAGTCAAATGCATTCTACAAAGATAATTAAATCAAATGAAAGTAAAACACATTCAAACATAGCTAATTGATTCAAATAAAAGTCAAACGTATTCAAACAAAGCTTTTTAAATCATATGAAAGTCAAATGCATTCCACAAAGCTAATTTAATAAAATGAAAGTCAAATGCATTTTACAAAGCTAATTGAATCAATTGAAAATGAAAAGCATTCAAACAAAGCTAATTGAATCAAATGAAACTCTAATGCATTCTACAAAGCTAATTGAATCAAATGAAAGTCAAACACATTCAAACAAAGATTTTTGAATCAAATGAAAGTCAAATGCATTCAACAAAGCTAATTGAATCAAATGAAAGTCAAACACATTCAAACAAAGGTAATTGAATCAAATGAAAGTCAAACACATTCAAACAAAGCTTTTTGAATCAAATGAAAGTCAAATGCATTCAACAAAGCTAATTGAATCAAATGAAAGTCAAACACAATCAAACAAAGCTAATTGAGTCAAATGAAAGTCTAATGCATTCTACAACGCCAATTGTGATGTGGATTTAAACCCCTTAACTTAATAAAGAATCTAAAATCACACAAGTAACAAAAGCCCTTCGAATTTCGTTAGAAAATCGAACAACTGAAAGATAACAAACCGGATATGACTTTCCAAACGACCACTCCTGGAACGAATTCAACGCCTCTCAAATTACCTAGACCACTCCTGGAACTAAGTACTTTGATGAACAAAACTTAGAATACTCCTAGAACTAAGAATTGAACGTTCTAATTATCAAAATAACTCCTTGAATTGAAAACTAGCAAAAGAATTTGTAAGCAATTAAGCAAAACAAACAATAAACTTGTATTGAATTTTCTGGTTTTTGTTGTAGTGTACAAAGCAACGAAAAATCCCTTATTTATAGACTAAAACTAACTATTCCTAAGTCTATTCAAACTAGAAAAAACCCTAGCCTTGATCCCAAAGTATCCTAGATAGAATAGGAAAACAAATTCTAATGGAACTAGGAAACTAGTAATAAGACTAGTTCTAATTAACCTAAAACTTCTTAAAACAATTCCTAATTGACTTAGAAATTATTTTAAAATAAAATAACAGAAATTAAGAAGATTCCTAATTGCTTAAACCAAGAAAAACCCTTTCAAGTGAAAGGTAAAAACTTGCAAGCAAAAACTCTAGAAAAAACTAAGTAAAGAAAATCATGCTTTTCGTTCTGTCGCCGAAACTCTTTGCACGCGCCACCAATATGGTGCACGCGCCAGACCAATGTCAAGGTGGGTCCAAGGCGGAGCTAGGAAGTCGGCGCGTGGGCTAGGAGTCGGCGCGTGGCAGCTTGTGTGCTCGTCGAAAGTGAACTTCGCAATTTCTTCTTCTTTGTAATTCGTGCTTGTTTCTTTCCAATTTAAGCTATTGGATCTTTCCTTGTTTATTATCTTGTTTATTTTCTTGTTTGGGCAGCCCATAATGAAGCTATTTGGACCTTCTACAAGTGTCTTGGACCCTTCAAAAGAATTAGCCTCTTGATTCACAACAAATTGAATCAAATGAAAGTCAAACACATTCAAACAAAGCTTTTTGAATTAAATGAAAGTCAAATGCATTCATCAAAGCTAATTGAATCAAATGAGAGTCAAATGCATTCTACAAAGATAATTAAATCAAATGAAAGTAAAACACATTCAAACATAGCTAATTGATTCAAATAAAAGTCAAACGTATTCAAACAAAGCTTTTTAAATCATATGAAAGTCAAATGCATTCCACAAAGCTAATTTAATAAAATGAAAGTCAAATGCATTTTACAAAGCTAATTGAATCAATTGAAAATGAAAAGCATTCAAACAAAGCTAATTGAATCAAATGAAACTCTAATGCATTCTACAAAGCTAATTGAATCAAATGAAAGTCACACACATTCAAACAAAGCTTTTTGAATCAAATGAAAGTCAAATGCATTCAACAAAGCTAATTGAATCAAATGAAAGTCAAACACAATCAAACAAAGCTAATTGAGTCAAATGAAAGTCTAATGCATTCTACAACGCCAATTGTGATGTGGATTTAAACCCCTTAACTTAATAAAGAATCTAAAATCACACAAGTAACAAAAGCCCTTCGAATTTCGTTAGAAAATCGAACAACTGAAAGATAACAAACCGGATATGACTTTCCAAACGACCACTCCTGGAACGAATTCAACGCCTCTCAAATTACCTAGACCACTCCTGGAACTAAGTACTTTGATGAACAAAACTTAGAATACTCCTAGAACTAAGAATTGAACGTTCTAATTATCAAAATAACTCCTTGAATTGAAAACTAGCAAAAGAATTTGTAAGCAATTAAGCAAAACAAACAATAAACTTGTATTGAATTTTCTGGTTTTTGTTGTAGTGTACAAAGCAACGAAAAATCCCTTATTTATAGACTAAAACTAACTATTCCTAAGTCTATTCAAACTAGAAAAAACCCTAGCCTTGATCCCAAAGTATCCTAGATAGAATAGGAAAACAAATTCTAATGGAACTAGGAAACTAGTAATAAGACTAGTTCTAATTAACCTAAAACTTCTTAAAACAATTTCTAATTGACTTAGAAATTATTTTAAAATAAAATAACAGAAATTAAGAAGATTCCTAATTGCTTAAACCAAGAAAAACCCTTTCAAGTGAAAGGTAAAAACTTGCAAGCAAAAACTCTAGAAAAAACTAAGTAAAGAAAATCATGCTTTTCGTTCTGTCGCCGAAACTCTTTGCACGCGCCACCAATATGGTGCACGCGCCAGACCAATGTCAAGGTGGGTCCAAGGCGGAGCTAGGAAGTCGGCGCGTGGGCTAGGAGTCGGCGCGTGGCAGCTTGTGTGCTCGTCGAAAGTGAACTTCGCAATTTCTTCTTCTTTGTAATTCGTGCTTGTTTCTTTCCAATTTAAGCTATTGGATCTTTCCTTGTTTATTATCTTGTTTATTTTCTTGTTTGGGCAGCCCATAATGAAGCTATTTGGACCTTCTACAAGTGTCTTGGACCCTTCAAAAGAATTAGCCTCTTGATTCACAACAAATTGAATCAAATGAAAGTCAAACACATTCAAACAAAGCTTTTTGAATTAAATGAAAGTCAAATGCATTCATCAAAGCTAATTGAATCAAATGAGAGTCAAATGCATTCTACAAAGATAATTAAATCAAATGAAAGTAAAACACATTCAAACATAGCTAATTGATTCAAATAAAAGTCAAACGTATTCAAACAAAGCTTTTTAAATCATATGAAAGTCAAATGCATTCCACAAAGCTAATTTAATAAAATGAAAGTCAAATGCATTTTACAAAGCTAATTGAATCAATTGAAAATGAAAAGCATTCAAACAAAGCTAATTGAATCAAATGAAACTCTAATGCATTCTACAAAGCTAATTGAATCAAATGAAAGTCAAACACATTCAAACAAAGATTTTTGAATCAAATGAAAGTCAAATGCATTCAACAAAGCTAATTGAATCAAATGAAAGTCAAACACATTCAAACAAAGGTAATTGAATCAAATGAAAGTCAAACACATTCAAACAAAGCTTTTTGAATCAAATGAAAGTCAAATGCATTCAACAAAGCTAATTGAATCAAATGAAAGTCAAACACAATCAAACAAAGCTAATTGAGTCAAATGAAAGTCTAATGCATTCTACAACGCCAATTGTGATGTGGATTTAAACCCCTTAACTTAATAAAGAATCTAAAATCACACAAGTAACAAAAGCCCTTCGAATTTCGTTAGAAAATCGAACAACTGAAAGATAACAAACCGGATATGACTTTCCAAACGACCACTCCTGGAACGAATTCAACGCCTCTCAAATTACCTAGACCACTCCTGGAACTAAGTACTTTGATGAACAAAACTTAGAATACTCCTAGAACTAAGAATTGAACGTTCTAATTATCAAAATAACTCCTTGAATTGAAAACTAGCAAAAGAATTTGTAAGCAATTAAGCAAAACAAACAATAAACTTGTATTGAATTTTCTGGTTTTTGTTGTAGTGTACAAAGCAACGAAAAATCCCTTATTTATAGACTAAAACTAACTATTCCTAAGTCTATTCAAACTAGAAAAAACCCTAGCCTTGATCCCAAAGTATCCTAGATAGAATAGGAAAACAAATTCTAATGGAACTAGGAAACTAGTAATAAGACTAGTTCTAATTAACCTAAAACTTCTTAAAACAATTCCTAATTGACTTAGAAATTATTTTAAAATAAAATAACAGAAATTAAGAAGATTCCTGTTTCGGGGTTTTCTGATGTCCTGCGGGAGAGTTACAATTCCGAGACTGGAACCGGACGCCTGTACCTGCAAAATAACGGAGACTCCTGAGAGCTCCGCCTCCAACGGTCAAGTTAGTACCTGATTAAGGAGTAATCAATACAGAAATTAAAGTAATGAGATCTCTCTAGGTGAGAGTGCTTAGTGTTGGTAATCTGCGTTGTTAGCGAGATTAGCCGGTTGTTAATAAGTCTGTTCTTCTCTGCTTGATCTCTTAATTATTCGGTTCCGTGATTAATGAGGATTAATCGAGTATTTATAGCCTTGGGAAGCGTGCAACTCTCTAGGTTTAAGGTAAACCTAGGGCTGATCGGGCCTCTAGACTGAATTGGGCCTTGATGGCCGGTTGTCCCATTTGGCATGGGTGGACACGTGGCGTGTCTTAAGTGGTCCGTGGAGGACGTATCTGTGATTGACACGTGGCGGGTTCCTGTTGGCCTTCGTGAAGAACACGTGGCGGAACCTGGTTGGTCCACTTGTCAGTCGGTGATTGGTGGATAAAAATCCCCTAATCATTTGCCCCTCACAGGTGGCACGCGACTGGTCACGTGTCGCCTGTGACAGGTGTCGCACGGTGACAGGCGACGGCCTGTTACAGGTGTCACCTTGCAGACGGCCGAGAGATTTTCCCGCTCAAATTTGAATTTGGAAGCGACCCTTCGCCTTCTCATTTTGCCTATAAAAGGAAGTGCTGACTTCGGTCATTTTCACATTTGAGAACTTTTGCGAGAACATTCGGACCCCTGAACTTGCTCTGACATTTCGGACTTTTTCTGCCTACCGCCTGTTCTGACAAGCCGACTGACCCGAACTTTCAGGACTTCATCAACCGTCACCCGTTCAGGTAACTTAGTTCTCTTACTCTTAATTTTCTTTTTATTTTTTGAAATGGCACCATGGAAGCACACGACACGCCCTAAGTTAGTGATCAGCCGGTCACCGGGGACGGCTGAATCTAGGACTAGGAGTGCCGCCTGCCCTTTTCTGGACCCATCTTTGCCCTTTATACAAAGTCCGACTGTATCTGTGTCTATGCAGAACGTGATGGCCAGAACAAAAAAGACTGCTATGATATCAAACTCAGACGGCTCCTCCCAAAGGGTGCTCCTTAGTGAAACATCTGACCAGGCGCCAGATGTAGAACGAGGCGACTGTCAAGCTGACAGTTCTGAGAGAGGGACCAAGGTGTTCCCTTCCCATCTTACCGTGGACATGTCTAATTTTCCTTCTGCTCCTTCTAAGGGAGAGGAGGCGGGCCCCTCTAGGAGAGGGGAGGAGTCGTCCTCTTCGGACTCGTCAGGGGACGAGTCCGAATCCAGCTCTTCTGACCATAGTTCTTCTGGCTCAGAAGAAAAACATAGCCGCCTTCAAGAGGCGAGAAGTTCTCATGCAGTGGAGAAGGGGGATAATTGGGCAGAGCCGTCCGCCTCTTACAGAGAGGAAAACGCCCCCTACTACTGCAGGGTACCCCGGGGCCGGATTGCAACCATGCGAGACAACGTGGCGAGCTTTATTGCTAACCACAAAATGGGCCCGGAGTATTTACTGTTTGTGCCGGATCCAGAAGATACTGTGGTCTGGCCGGCTGGTACCAGCTATGGTGACGGCTGCTTTGGCTGCTATGTGGCGGCCATCAAGGCTGGACTGCGCTTCCCATTACATCCGGCTGTTCAGCGGATTTTAGATGGGTATGATTTGGGGTTATGGCAGTTAGCCCCCAACTCTTGGGTAAACGTACTCGGCTATGTGGCCGGGTGCGAACTGAACGGGGTGGAGCCCAGTTTTGAGGCTTTCGCCCACATGAACTATCTCAGCCGGACCCCTAAGTCGGGAGGTACCGGCTGGTATCAATTAACAAGCCATAGGGGTTACCTCATGACGAGAGGTAAGGCAAACAAATGGAAGGATTGGCGGAACACCTTCCTTATTATCGAGAGTTCAGACACGGAGCTGAACAAACGTTTTAACAAGTGGAACAGGGATCCGCCTCTTCTCGCAGGCGGCCGCAGCATGCCGCCTGTTCCCCCAAAGGCTAAAAAAGAGATCCTAGACAAAGGACTCTTCAAAGTAGAGACTAGGGTGAACTCTACTTCAGGGGTACGAGAGCAAGTACCCCTAAACTGCGTCCCGAGCTTCAAGTGGCTCTATGACGAGTACTTCTTGGCCGCCTGTGGCCTCGGCAGTCGGTGCTCTAGAGGTAGCCGGCCTGACGAATACTCTGTTTTTTCACGCCTTGTTTACTTGGGATTTTTACTAACTTTGCTGTTTATTTATTTCAGCCGACGCCATGAGTAAAATAACAGCATCTAAGACTGCGGCGGCCATGCTGCGGGTCTCGCTAATGAAGCAGTCGTATGCCGACTCCCCCAGCAAGGAGGCACCCTTGGTAAGCTTTGAAAACTCCTCCTTTTAGTTGTATTATGCATATACTAACTCTTTTTGTTTTCAGTCTGGCACTCCAAGGGCTTCTTCCTCGCAACAGCCGGACCCCAAGGCCCGGAGGACGACTGTTGCAAGCTCTCCTGGGTCTTCCAGGAAAACAGTGGCGGCTGAGAAGCAGCCGGCCACTTCTTCAAAAACCCAGGCGGGGCCGCCTAGATGTATGGACACTTTGCTTGTAAAAACTCACCCTTGCTTCCTTCTTGATTAGATCTAACTTGTTTTTTCCTTTCGCTTAATGCAGCCGGCCCCCAGGGATTAGGCTTGGTTGAGGTAGCCAAGTCAATGGTTAAAGTAGTTCCTCCATCTGACAGGGAGGCGGTCAAGGGTGCCGGCACCCTTGACCTCGATGGAATTTCAGGGGTCCTAGCTGAGGTATACTTAGCACCTTTTTGAGCTTTTGAGTTCCAGGACGCCTGTTAACTCTTTTGATTGGAAACTGACGCCTGTTTTTCTTTGTACTTAGGCCCTGCTCCGAGTCAACAGCCTTCGCAAGCCGATTGATCGGAAAAACAAAGAGGTAAAGGCCGCAAAGGCTATGGCCGCCTCTAGCTGTGATAAGGCAATGTTTCAAATTGCCCAAAATGAAGTACTGACCATTGATCTTCTTTATTATCAGGCGCAGGCGACCGCCGCTGTTCGGGCTCAGCTAGAGACGGCCCAAAAGAAGGTTGACGAGCTGGAGGGGACCGTCACCAACCTTAAAGCCGAGCTGAAACCCCTTCGCCAAAAAAATGCACTCTTACGAAGCCATGGAGAAATCTTTGGCTAACGTAAAAGAACGCCTGGTGAACCAGGAGAAGAGTCTTACCCAAGAGCTCTCGGACAAGGCCGAGCAAGAGAAACAAGAGCTCGTCCGGGAGATGGTGGAAGACTCCGCCCAAATCCAACGCATGACCTGGGAACGACTGTTCCCCAGTGCCGACTTTGCCTCATGGGAAAGGACGTACCGCCAGTGTTCGGAAATATATAATCAACAGATCCTGGCGGCTGCTGAAGAAGAGGCGTTGGACGTTGCGTTGGAGGAGGAAGAGCCGGTTGTGGCGCTTGTGCCACTTGGGGGTAAGGCATCAAAAGATGGTGCAGCTAAGGCCGAGTCCAGCAAGAAGAGTGCTGACCAGGCGGCTGCTGCTGATACTGAACTGCCCCCTTCTTAAGCTTTAAGTATATTTTTTTTCTTTTCACGGCCTGCGTGCCGTTTGCTTGTAATTACCCGGCCAGGGGGCCGGGGTTTTGAATATTCTGCTGGTCTTTTATGGCCGGCTCATTTTAATCAAATATTTTGTTTTGGTTCAAATTTGTCTAAGTATTTGAAATTTGCTCACTAGACCGACTGTTGTGTATGGCCGAACGTTAAGACAGGTACAAATAGTAAGTATGCCGCCTATGCCCCTGGACGACTGGTTGTCTGTTTCCAGGATAGATGATCAGTCGGCCATTTATTCAACCGGTATTCGAACTCTTTATTCAATTTGTCTGACCAAGTAAATAGAATTACCTAGTCGCCAAGGAATTAAGTAGGAAAACAAGCGGCGGGTACCGGTTGTTTCCCTTTATTGCCAATGTTGGCCTTTAATTTGTTATTTGTTAACCTAGCAAGAGTATTGGTTGAGAGCCTTTGTTTATTAGAAACAAGTGGACGACTCATACCTTTTAGGCTCCATACTAAGTTTGAGTGACTATTAAGTTAACATAGGAGTTACTTAGTCTTCGTCACAATCTTGATTGAGTAGTAGAGGTACCAGGCGGCGTAGGCCGGCTAGATCCCTTGATTCGCCAATGTTTGTTGGCTGTTAACTCAATAGGTTATCCAGTAGGAATAGGGGTTCAAGTGCCCATGTTTGTTTAAAACAGGCGGACGACTCAAACTTTTTGGATTCCATACCAAATTTGAAGGAGTGACTATGAGTTAACTTTGGAGTTACTCAGTCGCCGTCACTTTTGTTTGAGAAGTAGAGGTACCAGGCGGCGTAGGCCGGCTAGACCCCTTGATTCGCCAATGTTTGTTGGCTATTAACTCAATGGGTACCCCCTGCATTTATCCCAGGTAATACAGGCGGTCATCTGACTCAGATGTCAACTGCTACCACTGGTTTGGTTAGTGTTAGAGTTATCCTTGTCTCAAAAACGGCTACGTGGTTGCCCTTGGGGACAGTCGTATAGGTGCCGTGTAATTAGTTTATAGAACAATGTTCCACCCAAAAGGGAGCTGCTCTCTGCGACGAATTTCATCCGGAGGGATGCCGTCGGACGCCTGCTATGATGTTGGGACAGGTCGAATTAGTTTTGTAGTTTTGATCAGGTGGCTTGGCGCCTGGTCTGATCATTCGGCCGGTGGCCTTGGTAAGTTCTTGGTGAACGTAGGTGCTAAGTAAAAGAAGGGTAGCCGCCTGTTAGGTACAGGATCGGCCAGGCCCTAATCTTTTTAGCTAAGTATTGTGAGTAAAATACTCGATGGAGAGTAGCCGACTGTAAAGGAACAGACGGCATGCCCCTCTAAAGATAAAGAGTGAAACTCAATGGAGAGTAGCCGACTGTAAAGGTACAGACGGCATGCCCCTCGTAATACAATATTGAATAGTAAGTGCAAACTTTATTAAGTAGCTCTTTACTTTACATCATTCAGAAAAAATATTTTTTAAGGTTATCTACATTCCAGGTTCGAGGCAACGGTTGTCCGACTGGTGTCTCCAGACGGTAGGTACCGTCCCTGACTTCCGCATAGATTCGGTAGGGTCCTTCCCAGTTGGGAGTTAGTTTGCCAGACTCATTAGCCCTACCAACTGCTTCCATTTTTCTAAGTACAAAATCCCCTACTTTGAGTGGACGCCTGTGTACTTTTTTGTTGTATGATCTAGTCATTCTCAGGCGATAGATCTCATGGCGCAAAACAGCATTGCCCCTCTTTTTCAGGAAGTGAGTCTAATGCCAGGCGCATAGCCTCCCAGTTTGCCTCTTCGTCATATAGCATTACTCGAAGAGTCGGCTCGTAGTGTTCTATTGGAAGAACAGCTTCTGCACCATACGTTAGGAGGAAGGGAGTTTCTCCAGTCGCCCCTTTTTCAGTCGTCCTAATGGCCCAAAGAACATGTGGTAGTTCATCTGCCCATAGGCCGCCTGCTCGTTCAATCTTTTTCTTGAGACCGTCTGAGATGATTTTATTAAAGGCTTCTACCTGGCCGTTTGCTTGTGGACGGCCGACAGATGCAAAGTAATGTGCAATTCCTTGGTCTCCCAACCAGCTTTTGAGAACAGGCGTCTCAAATTGGGGACCATTATCAAAAACCATAGACATGGGAACCCCGAACCGAGTGATGACGTTTTTCCAAATGAATGAAATTACATCTTTCGTCTTGATTCCCTTTACAGCCTCCGCCTCTACCCATTTAGTGAAGTAGTCAACGGCAACAAGTATATACCTTCTGCCGCCTGTAGCAGGCGTATATGGACCCAGAATGTCCATGCCCCACTTAGCAAACGGTAGTGGGCTGTGAATGGTAGTGAGGTCAGTAGCCGGACGGTGAATTAATTTGCCAAACCTTTGGCACTTGTCACATTTTTTCACCATCTCCATTGCATCTGCTTCCAAAGTAGGCCAAAAGTAGCCCTGCCGTCTTGCCCTTTGAGCAAGCATCCTACCACCTATATGGGAAGCACAGAAACCAGAGTGAAGATCATCTAGTATCTCTCGTCCCTTTTCAGGAGTAACACACTTTAAGAAGGGTTGAAGGTGCCCCCTCTTGTGAAGTTCTCCCTTAATCATTTCAAAACAGGAGGCTCGTTTTTTCAGTGCTGCCGCCTGTTGAGGATCATCCGGCAGTGTACCGTTTGTCAGATATGCCCTGATTGAATCCATCCAGGTTGAGCTTCTGTCTAGAATTCCAATAGGATTTTCCTCGATGCTTCTCTTCTCCATTACTTCCCAAAAACACAGTTCGAGGAGTATCGGAGGAGGCGGATGATGCTAGTTTCGAAAGTGCATCTGCCTGGTTGTTTTCTGATCTCGGCACTTGGATCAGATGGAAATCCTCAAGGGAGCCGACTGCTTGTCGGACCGCCTGTAAATACTTGATCATGGCCGGATGTGTTGCTTCGTATTCGCCATTGTACTGACTCACTATCAGTTGCGAATCAGAACAGGCGTCTATTTTCATTGCCCCTGCCGCTTTACACATGCGGATCCCGGCTAGTAAAGCTTCATATTCTGCCTCATTGTTTGAAGCCTGGAAACTGAAGCGTAGAGCATACTCGAACCTGTCGCCCTCTGGAGATTGACAAACGACGCCTGCTCCACAACCGTTTGAAGTAGAGCTTCCGTCCACATATACCTTCCAGACTTGGTCTGGAACTTGAGAGTCAGGAGGACGAGTCATCTCTACAATAAAGTCAGCAAAGGCTTGCCCCTTCACTGCTTTTCTAGGCTCGAAAGTAACTTCGAGACTCTGCATTTCTATGGCCCATTTGATCATTCGTCCGGAGGACTCCATGGTGGTAAGGGGCCGCTTGATCGGTTGGTCGGTATACACGACGACTGCATGTGCCAGAAAGTAGGGCTTCAATTTTTTAACAGCCATGAAGAGTGCAAGACCAAATTTCTCCACTAGGGGATACCTCAACTCGGCATTTTTCAGTACGTGACTGACAAAGTAGACCCGAAGTTGACAGCCGTCCCTTTCAGCAAGGAGCACCGCGCTTAACGCATGATCAGAGACGGCCAGGTACATGTAGAGATTTTCTTTGGGCAAAGGGCTGACCAGCCTCGGCAAGGAATGCAAGTGAACCTTTAATTTCTGGAAGGCGGCCTCAGCATCCGGCCCCCATTCAAACCTTGCCTTTTTCTTAATTGCCTGGAAAAAGTATAGGCATTTGTCGCCTGATCGACTTAGGAATCTTCCCAAGGCCGCCAGACAACCTGTTAACTTCTGAACCTCTCGGACGGTACGAGGCGACTGCATGTCAATGACCGCCTGTACCTTCTCAGGGTTCGCCTCTATTCCTCTCTGGTTGATAAGGAATCCGAGAAATTTCCCAGACTCAACTCCAAATACACATTTCTTGGGATTGAGCATGACATGGTGCCGCCTGAGTGTGGCGAAAGTTTCTCGGAGGTCCGTCAGATGATCTTTCTGAAGTTTAGTCTTGACAATCATATCATCAATGTATGCCTCGACGTTTCTCCCAATCTGATCAAAGAACACTGTGTTTATCATTCGTTGGAAGGTAGCCGGGGCATTCTTAAGACCAAACGGCATGACCGTGTAACAGTATAATCCCTGATCAGTGACGAAGGCCGTCTTCTCCTGATCTTTCTTCCATAAAGGAATTTGATGAAAACCAGAATAGGCGTCCATAAAACTCATCAAGGCATGGCCGGCTGTTGAGTCAACCAGGTTATCAATTTTAGGCAGAGGGTAACTGTCTTTGGGGCACGCCTTGTTCAAGTCTGTGTAGTCTACACACATTCGCCAGGTGACATTCGGCTTTTTAACAAGCACCACATTTGCAACCCAATCTGGGAAGTAACATTGCCGAATGAACCCTGCATCAAGTAATTTTTTGACTTCGGCGGCTGCCGCCTGACCTCTTTCTTCACCATGGTTCCGTTTCTTTTGTCGTACCGGCTTCTTTTTCGGATCCACAGCGAGTTTGTGCACTGCCAGATCAGGACTAATGCCTGGCATTTCATGGACTTCAAATGCAAAGATGTCCTTGTATTCTTTCAACAGGTTGTGAAAGTCGTCACCAAGGTTTCTCAGAGCAGTCGTCCCTACTTTGACTGTTCGGTCAGGATGGGAGTCGTCTAATATCAGGTCCGCATGCTCACCAGCCGGCTGAGGGCGGAACTCATCCGGCCGGTCCTCTGCCAGTGATTGCTATTTTCTTGCTTTTCTTGCGGACTCAGTCTGGGGTGCCTTTCTCTTTTTGTCGCCTGTTTCTTGAACAGGCGCACTTTCCTTGACATTGTCAAGGTCTGTTTTTTCTCCACTTGACCCAGTGGCCATAACAGTGGGCTTGACATCCGAGAGATAGCACTCTCGGGCCATCCTCTGATCTCCCCTTAGGGAGCCGACTGTTCCATTGTCCCTTTCAAACTTAAGCAGCATAAGTGACGGGATTATAACAGCCTTGGAATTATTCAGGGTTGGTCGACCCAGAATCATGTTGTAGGCCGAGAGTTCCTCTACCACTAGGAACCGGACTACCATGTGTCGTCCTTCCCCTTTTTCGCCCAGGCGGATGGGTAGATCTACTCGTCCCAGTGGGCGGATGGCCGCCTCCTCCAAAACCTATTAAAGGGTGGGAGGCCGGATGTATGCAGTCCGTCTGATATTTCAGTTTTGACAGACATTTGCTGCTGATGAGATCTGAAGAGCTCCCGGTATCTATGAGGATTCGACCAACTCTCTGGTTGGCCACTTTACATTCAATAACGAGAGGGTCGTCATGCGGCCCCCTTATTCCTCCTAGATCCTCTTCAGTGATGACAATCTCAGGAAATGTATATTTAGACGGCCGTTCTTGGTGAACGGAATTTACATCTAACCGCCTTATATTATCTTTGTTGCCCCTAATAGTGGGGCCGCCTCCTGAGAAGCCGCCTGCAATGGTGTAGACGACTGCATCATCTGTATCGGAACTGTCGGCCTGTTGATTCTTTTTGGCCGACTGCTTTTTTGAGGAAGTATTCCCCGTAGATTTCTTGACATAAGTGTCAAGATCACCTTGATCAGCCAAGCGGTCTAGGTACCGCATGAGACTGATGCAGTCATTGGTGTGATGACCAATGTCATCATGATAAGCACAGATTTTGTCTTGGTTCCGGTTGCTCGCAGAACCCTTCATGGGGAGCGGCTTCTCAATTGAGAGCCGTTCCTTTATTTCTGTTAGGATAAACTGGTTATCCTTGTTAAACACATACTTTGGGGAGTATGGTTTGAATTCTTTTTTCTTTTTCTGGGCCGGCTGTTTAGAGGAATCAGCCGCCCAGACCTCTTTTCTTTTTTCATCCTTGTTGGACGACTGTTTCTGTCGTCCCTCTCTGTTGTCGAACCTCTTCCCGTCCGACTGTTTTATCGTACACAGATCAGTCGCCTGTATATAGGCTTCTGCTTCAATCAAGGCCTCTTGAAGAGTCGCCACCCTTTTTCGAACTAAATCAAATTTGAAGGTAGACCCGTCTTTGAGACCTCTAAAAAAGTCAGTATAAGCTACCTCATCCGGTAACCCCTGAATCTGTATTCTCATCAGGTTGAACCGCCTGATGTAGGAACGAAGCCCCTCTTTCTCGCCCTGCTGAATTGTTCCCAAATCAAGGGTCGTTTTTCTTCGCAGGGATGTTCATAGCGAAATTGGAGGCAAATAAGTAAGCAAGCGTCCTGAAGTTGTTTACACAACCAGTCGGCAGGTTGCCGAACCATTGCTGTGCGAATTCCCTTGAGAGTCGCTGGGAAACACTTGCACCAGGTGGGATCATCCAACCCTTGAAGGTACATCAGATTGGTGAATGCCATCAGATGGTCTTCTGGGTTAGTAGTGCCAGTCATAGGCGCCTACTAGAAATATTTTTTACTTTGGCCGGCTGAGCGGCTTCAGTAATTTCCTTGGAGAAGGCCGACGGCTGTTCACCAAGTCTAAGCAGCCGTAGCTGCCAGTCCATAGGCTAGGACGTTTTTTGCTGCAGGTCCACCAAATGGAGGTGGCTGCATAAAATACTGTTGTTGCTGGCACAAATGGTAAGTTTGGTACCGCCTGGGCACTATGAAAGTCGGACTGACGGGAGGTGCCGCCTGACTGACTCTCATGGTACGACTGAGTTGGCCTCATCGAGGCGATTTCGCAAACTGTCCTGAAAAATTTGAAGTAGAAGCCGACTCTGATAATCGGTCACTCTTCTTCTGCTCTAGCAGGTGCCGAGCATCTGTGAACGTTTGCTTTGACCCGTCCGCCTGAATATGACGAACCGGTTTCCTATTTCCCGTAGGATAACGGAGTTTTGTGAAATCAAGAGCAGACGGCTTCCCGCTTCTTGGATTTAGGATGGGGAGTCGCCTCTCGCCCTTGAACTGGCTTCCTCCTTTAGTGAAGTGGAAGGTTTCTTGGCCGACTGCTCTTTGACTGAAGCAGGCGGTTTTTTGTTGATCAACTCTTGGATCTCTCCCTTGAAGTCCCTCATGAAGGTCATGAGTTCGTTCCTTGTGATGGGAGCAGACCCATCAGTCGGCTGTTGCCGAGCAAGCGGTGCGCCTGCTGGCTCGCTTCCTGTTTGAAGATACTCCCGTTCCCTCATTTCAGTATGACGGGTACGTCGGGCCCTTAGGGTCCCGTCTGGAGCTGTATGAGTTTCAACTTCAAATTCACTTTCGGTATCATGGTCCAACTGAACTTGAGGGTCGTCTAGGGGACGCCTCTCTGGAGTCGGTACAGACTTGGATGCCATCTCTGAAGTACTCTCCCCACAGACGGCGCCAAATGTTTCGGGGTTTTCTGATGTCCTGCGGGAGAGTTACAATTCCGAGACTGGAACCGGACGTCTGTACCTACAAAATAACGGAGACTCCTGAGAGCTCCGCCTCCAACGGTCAAGTTAGTACCTGATTAAGGAGTAATCAATACAGAAAGTAAAGTAATGAGATCTCTCTAGGTGAGAGTGCTTAGTGTTGGTAATCTGCGTCGTTAGCGAGATTAGCCGGTTGTTAATAAGTCTGTTCTTCTCTGCTTGATCTCTTAATTATTCGGTTGTTTTTTTTGTTCTTTGATTAATGAGGATTAATCGAGTATTTATAGCCTTGGGAAGCGTGCAACTCTCTAGGCTTAAGGTAAACCTAGGGCTGATCGGGCCTCTAGACTGAAATGGGCCTTGATGGCCGGTTGTCCCACTCGACATGGGTGGACACGTGGCGTGTCTTAAGTGGTCCGTGGAGGACGTATCTGTGACTGACACGTGGCAAGCTCCTGTTGGCCTTCGTGAAGGACACGTGGCGGAACCTGGTTGGTCCACTTGTCAGACGGTGATTGGTGGATAAAAATCCCCTAATCAGCATCAGCAATACCCAATCAAATTTTCCTTTCCCTCTCCCTCACTCTTCCACAATAATATGGGTCATAATGTTAAACTCCCTCCGTTTCTAATTTCTTGCAACAAAGGGGGTTGCACGGTTCCCAAGTAAAAAGTTTTTAAGCACAATTATTAGAAAGTAAGGGTATGTAAATAATGTAATTAAGGAAGGAGGGTGAATAATTAATTAAACAACTAAAAGTTTAGCACCACCACCGATGAACGGGTACGCCACCCAAAACCACCAGCAACAAAAAGCTACCACCTAGAACCACCAGCGAAACCACCCGAAATCACCCAACGAAACCACTTTTACCCGAAACCACCTAGATCTAGAACCCACGCCACCCACAACCACCACCTAGACCCACCACACCAAACCCGCGAACCCACCAAAACCCCTCCTCCACCCCTGCCAACCACCAACACTACCATATTTAGACCCATCAACACCACCGAAAACGACCAATTCAAGACCCACGAAACCACCAGACCCACGCCACAAACCTTACGACTCTCCTCCACTCCTGTGAAACCACAAACCACAAAACCCACCTTTACCACCAAAACCACAAAAACCTACCGACGACCTAGCAAAACCACCCATGACACTACCAAAATAACTGGCGAACCACCTAACTCACCAACAACCAAAAATCCACTAAAAGGGTGGTTTGGGATTTGATTATGATAGATGAAGATGATGAAATGATAGATGAAGGAGGAGAGAGAAAGATAATGGGTTTGATTATTTGGGGGTGATTTCATAGATAATTAATTTAGATTAAGGTTATAATGGATTGCAATTATGTGTAGCATTATGTGTTTAAAAATTTTAAGGGTATATTGGTCATTTTGACAGAAAAAAGTTTCCAAATAAGGAAAAAAAATAAGTTTTTGCAAGAAATGAGAACCACTCTAAAATGGCAAATGTTGCAAGAAATAAGAAACGGAGGGAGTAATATAATTTCTAAGCTCGACTTAATCAAGGCTTGACTCAATTTCGATGATCTTTGATCAAGCAATTCTTATAATTCAACTTGAAAAGCTAACGAGAATTTCAAAATTTGTATGTATAGTATATTTAATGTTTTTAATAAACCAAAATATTTTGAAATTCTTGTTAGCTTTTCAAGTTGAATTATATTAATTGACAATCCAAAAAATTCTTAATGAAACATTTGGCAAAAATTGAAAAGCTGACGAGAATTTATATTTTGGTTTATTAAAAAATTTATTCAACTTGAGTCCTATATATCTCAAATTCTCTCCAAATTTCTTCATATGTAGACATTAGAATTTCCTCATATATATATATATATATATATATATATATATATATATATATATATATATATATATATAATATATTACAACGGTCCAAAAAGAGAATTAATTCCTAGTGTTTCTATGAAAACAACAACAAATATAAGAAAGTCGAAAATAACTCTCTAAGTTTCTTTAAGAAGTTTCGATGTTCCGCTCTTTCAATTGTCGACCTGTTGATGACTTGTGCAGTTGTGCTAGCTCAAAGCTTGGGATCCATGTCTGAATGTGTAGAAGTCCATTACACCTTGCAATAATTTGATCCAAAAATGGGTCTATCTTGCCTACCATTTGTTTATCAAACTTGATTGGGTATAAATTCTTTATTAAGATTCTCTACAACCTAGCTTCAATTTAAAATTTTAAACGGTTTGAACATGAATCTTTTGGTTTTAGTGACTTTGTGTTTGTACATAACTGTTATAATCAAATGTGATCATAATCAAAACTCACTTGATTATATCTAATTATAGGCTCATATGAACATGCCTCAATTTTATAGACTATTTCATGATTCATGGTGAGCTAATGTTCGTATATTCGAAGAAAATTTATATATAAAGCAAATTAGAATCAAATACCTCAAGGTTGAATAGAAACCGAACCATCTTTTTAAAACAACTCATTTAACACTTCGTCACATTGAATTAGAGATAAAATATTTAGAGGTAAAAGCGTACATTTAACCCGACAATCATATTTACGCGTAAAATAAAATTTGGATTAGAGGCCTTAATGCCCTTACACTAACCAAAGTAAACGGCAATTCAATTACACAGCTAACACAGGACTACCTCCAAAAACCCTACTCCGACGGTTGAACTTCGTTGCATAGCAGAAATCGAGAGAAAGAGGAGAGAGAAAAGAGAGTAGAGAGAAGAGATGTGGAGATCCATAGCATCAAGATCTTCCTTCACCAGAAGCTTTGTGCGAAAATTGATTTCTTCTACCCAAACCCCACCATCTCAGGTAATCCATAAACCCTTGATTTCATCACATTTTACAGTTATCGAGAATCCCAGCAAGTTTTCATATCAGAATCACAGGTTTTTTTCTCATTCTTCTTCAATAAGTGAAATTGAAACTGAGAATCATGATTCCACTTCTTCTGAGGAAGTTGAATTGGAAAATGGTGGGGTTTTTGATGATACCCATGATGTTAGTTCTTCTCAAGAACTTGGTTTGAACCCTAATTTTGATGAAATTAATGATGCCCAGATGAGTAGTATTGGGTTAACTGATCAGGAGTTAGAAGGGGATAGTGAGGAAATTACTGGGGTTGATTTTGAACAATTGAAAAATGTATTGTCTTTGCTTTAAATGATGTAGATGGGTCATTAGAGTCTAGCCTTGATAGTATGGATTTGATGTTGAATGAGGAGTTTGTGGTGAGACTGCTCGTTTCACCGCTTATTCCTGGGGATCATTTGATTAGGTTTTACAAATGGGTTTCGAGTCGAAATGAATTTAAAGGTAATACTTTGTTGTTAAGTGAACTTGTCCGTGCTATTTGCAATGATTATGAACCCAAGAGGAAAGATGTTTATGCTTTGTGGGATTTGGTGAAGGAAATGGGTGAGAAAGAGAGTGGTGTTGTTAATGCTGAAATGCTTAATCAATTGATATCGGCATTTTCGAGATTGGGTAAGGGAAAGGCTGCATATGAGGCATTTGGGAAGTTTGAGGAATTTGGCTGCGTCCTGAATGTAGACAGTTATTATCTTACAATTGAGGCACTTTGCAAGAGGTCATTTTATGACTGGGCTACATTAGTTGTTCAGAAAATGCTTGATGCTGGAATGCTTCCAGAGAGTGAGAAGGTTGGTGAGATCATATCATTCTTATGCAAAGGATACAAGTCCAAGGAGGCCCATGTTGTCTATCTTGCTGCCAAGAGGGATAATAAGTATCCTCCTCAGAAGGCAGTTAATTTTTTGATAAGTTGTCTATCGAAGGTGGATGAAACTGTGGACTTAGCACAGGAGGCGCTGGTTGATTTTTCTGATGAAGTTCGTAAACATGCTATTAATCCGTTTTCATGGGTCATCCGCGGTTTGTGTAGGAAAAATGACATTGAGTGTGCTAAGAAGTTGTTTGCTGAGATGATGGAAAAAGGTCCGACTCCTGGGAATGCAATCTTTAATATTGTCATTAACTCTCTTTCCAAAGCTGGAGATATGGAAGATGCCAAGAGGTTACTGAAACTTATGGAGACTAGGGGACTGAAACCTGATGTCTATACTTATAGTGTCATAATTAGTGTTACGCAAAGGGTGGTATGATGGAAGAAGCTCGCAAAGTCTTATCAATGGCGAAAAGGAAACACGCCAAGCTCTGCCCTGCTACTTTCCATTCACTAATTCGAGGATATTGCAACCTTGGAGAATTTGACAGGGCTGTGAAACTGCTGAGTGAGATGAAGGACTCCGGGGTCGAGCCTAATGTAGATGAGTACAATAAGCTTATCCAATCACTTTGTTTGAAGGCTTTAGATTGGAAATCAGCAGAGAAGCTTCTGGAAGAAATGAAAGAGAAAGGTTTGTATCTACCTGGTATTACGAGAGGTCTTGTAAGTGCAGTTAAAGAGTTGGAGCAAGAGGCAGTTGGATCTGAAGATGATCATGCCAAACCATAGATTGTTAGTGGACCATGATCAATGTTGTAACATGAAGTGGCTCAAGCCGTTTTTTTCTTTTTCTTGTGGTAGTATTTCTTTTTGTTTTATTCTTTTCATTTTCATTTGGTTATCAAATTTTGGAGCTCTTAGGCATTAATCTGGATGGCATTGATTCCAGAACTGTTGATCAAATAGTACATCTTCTTTCATTTGGCTGGCTATGCCATTTCGTCTGTGGTAGCTGGATCTGTTAGGAAGTTAGTGCTTATATATATATGTGCGAAACTGTTGGTATGGAAACATCAACAGAAACTTTGCTCTTTTTTTTTTCCAGTGAGCAAAATAATCATGTCACTAACTCTTATGTATGATTTCCTTATCAATGGAAGCTAGGGTTGTGGCTTTTAACTATTTCTCTTTTGGCTAAGGGTGCATTGGTGGATATATTTTTGAGGGGTTTTCACCAGCCTTTGTTTGAGAGTTGGACAGTAGTAGAGGGTATGTAATATAAATTCTTTAATCATCCTGTTTCTTTTGCTTTTAAAAACCAAGCCTTTTATTATTTGGTCAAGCAGGTTTTCTGTAAGTTTTAGGGGTTTTTTCAACTCAATTCAATTCGTTTTAAAATTGGAGTTGTTCTAATTCAATTCAATTGTTTCAGATGGCTTTGATTCAATTTTGTAAAAAAAAAAAGAAGGATTTTATTTCTATGCGTTCTTAAGTTAGGGTTTTATTTATTTATTTGATTAAGATCGTTTAATGTCTAATTGACTTTACAATTTGGAGCAGTATTTTAAGTATCAATTTTTTGGGAATTGTAGCTTACTTATTTCCATTAAGACAGTAACCATTGGCCTTAAATAATACTATTTCGAACCGGAGTGAAAAGCTCATTGACTGAACTATCTTAATGATAATGAGGATTCATGACCTTGACATTTCCATGTTAATTGCTTCTACAGGAGTCAAGGCATGTTTAAGTATTTGATGTTATTACTTATTAGTGTATAATGGTTTCCGAGTATCATGGCCATGTATGAGAATATGCATTGATTTCTTTTGAAGGAAAGAACTGGTCAGATCAATGACAAATTATAGCTGCTATGACAACGAGCAATCAGAACATATTATGTATTTAGAATAATGGTAATTGAGATGACAAAAGGTTAATAGTGTAATAAACAAGTATGTGTCAAAAAAAAAAAGTGTGATAAACAAGTATGACCTAAATGTTGATTAGAGTGTCAACAAACTGGAAAGAAATCAGATATGTTAATCAAACTTGATGTAGCAACAAAGCTGGTTTAGACTTTGTGATGAAATAGTTTGATTTTCTTGATTTAAGTAGTTTTTTTATTAAAATATTGGTGTTGAGTTTTTTGATTATTTTTATCATTTACAAATTGTTTCTCAAATTTGATGATCGAATCTTTTTTTTATACTCCCTCCGTGTTTTAATAAATGTTACACTTTGACTAGCACATAGTTTTAGGCCATTTAATTAACTTAAATAAAATAAGAGGCAAGTGGGGTAGTTGAAGTATTAAAAAATTGTAAAAGAAAGATAGTGGGCTAATAGTTTATTGAAAAGTAATGAATGTGAGAGGAATGAAATAATAATAATAAAAAAAAAAGTAGTGTTGGGTTTGGGTGGGGATCATGAGAGGAGAGAGATTACATTTAAATATAGCTTTTTGCCAAAAAAAGAAGTGTAACACTTATTAAAATACGGCCACATTTAGTAAGTGTAACACTTATCAAACACGGAGGGAGCACATCTTATCATGTGTTGTCTTTTTTGTAGGGCTGGATATACGAGATCAAATTTCATCTGCATTGTGTATGTACTTTAAATGTTATATTTTTAATTATTTGCATAGATATCTTCTAATATACCACCAAGATGCCTTCTTTAGAATATTGCAGCATTCTTGGGGCTCTCCAATGAGTGAATTATGTTTACTTTCAGGAAGAACTTGAAAAGGAGGGGATATGGGACTTTGACGGTTAAGTTGTCCATACATTCGACAAGAGTTTTTATAGGTTAGATTTTATGATTAATTACCTCTTGCCTTCTTTATGCAATTCTTATCCATGCATTTTATATAATAGTTCCTAATATTATTATCAATTTCTTCTTTCAGGAGTAATTTGGCTCTTCTTGGACGGTTTTCCTAAACGAATGTCAAAAGGGGCATTTTGAGGTATACTATAGTTATAATCTTTTAAGTTCTAGCTTTCCCTACCCCGCTGGCCGTCAGGTGACTGTTGTACTTGATCAAACATTTTAAAATTTTTTGGGCATGCTCTGTTGCAAATTTGCAATTGCGCAAAACAAATAGTTTAAAATTTGGACAAAGCATCAAAAGACTTATGCTGATTTAAAAGAGACACCCTTATCATTTTAAAAGGTTTTTTTTGTCCTGTTTTAGCTGAAGCTATTATGTAGTTTCTGTTGTCTTCCATATACGTAGTATGTTTTGGAGGTGGCACTGGGTGACTAAGAGCTATGTTCAATTGGCTTGGTAGTAAATTGCTTACTGGCAAGCTGAATTATTGGATGTTAATTCAAAGCTGTTATGGCATGTATTTTGATAAAGCAGAACCTGGAAAAAAAGTTGTCAATTTTGTTCTGCAACATTTTGACGATCCTAATTTCAGATATTGTCCACTTTCCTGGTGTTGCGTTTTCTAATTCAAGGCACTCAATCTTCTATTGGCTTATTGCTTCTAAGTACCATAGCTCTGACATTTGTTCAGTTATAAGGAGCTTAATTTGCATTATTCTTCTTCTCCCTCTTTAGTCATCCATTCTCTATAACCATATGCATTTCAGGACTACTGATGACCTGATCAAAGTGTGTACTCCAGTCCAAAGTAAATGATTAGTAGTTTATATTTAAAAGAATCATCACTCTTCCAAGTTCCAAGCATTAGAATGGTGTTGACTTACTATATCACGTAGATTAATTTGGAGGTGTAGTGAAGAGGATACTTTAGGGGAGGGATCTTCAAAGATATAAGCTTGTATGAACGATTTTGCTGCAGCAGTCAGCATTCAGCCAGCCAGCAGTAAATTTGTATGTTGCATACTTCACTCTTCAGATAGGTTGTTGATTCCTAATAAATTTGTTTTCTTTTTCTCATTTTTTGCATTATATAATATTTTATTTGAAGCTAGGAACTATAGTATGAGAAGTTGTCAATTGTCATGGCATGAAGCTTCATGGTCACTAGATCACATTAATTATCGGGGGTATTCCATGTGCATGGTCCTTTGGAAAAAGGCTTCTGGAAAGGCCTATCTCTTGGTAACATTGGAAAATATTTGTCAAATTTTTATGCTGAATTTAGTGAGTGCATCATCCATCTAAGTTAGCATATGCCTGTAATATTGATGGTTGATTGATCGAGAGACGAGGATGGGAAAGACATGAAGTTGGGAACGGAAAAACAGGGGATCCCCCCCCCCTCCTTATTCTCACCATTTGTTTGGTATCCTTCCACCTCCATTAGGGTGATGTGGACTTGTGGGCGTTGTGGCCACCTGTGAGCTTTTACCTTTCAAGAAGGGGATCTTTAAAATATATGAATTGGCCTTTCAGCCTGATATGCAGTGTCAACTCTCAAGAATTTCTTTGCATTGCCAATAAAGATCAAAAGGCATTCTTTTTACTTGTTTAGCTTCTCCCTTCAGTTTAGTCCTCACAAAATCTACCCTTTTAACAGATTTGTAAGTAACATACATTTGGCTGTTATAAAAGACGACATTTCATTTATATTTTGAGCTATCAATTAGTAGGGATTCAAAATCCTCTCATTTTCCCTGCAGAAAATTAGTTGTTGACCTTTTTCTTGGAAGCGGGCCTAATGCAAAGCTTAAGAAAGGTGAATTTATGGAAGCTGCTAAAATCAGACTTCGAAAGGAGCCCAGTAATATTGAATTTCAGAAGGTCAGTGCTATTCTTTTTGTACAAATAATATTTCAGATCCTGCTTAACCAATTTGTGACAATAGTGATTTCTTATACAAGTATGATTTTACAGTCTGGTTTTATGAAGAGATATGCATTAATGTAGTAGGGAAGATTAAATGAACGGAGTTAGCATAAATATTAGGAAAATTGGCATAGGGAAAAAAAAAATCAATCTAAACTATAGAATGTGAATTTAAGATTAAGAACTCAGCATTGCCAACTTTCAACATACATTAGTACCTCGACTCATATACAAAATTGATATGAGCGTTGCTGACAGTGGAAGATTTCTAATAATATTTGAACTTTTTTTTATATATATATATATATAATTAAATAAAATCCATAATGTGGCAAAGCCTTGCTTACTCTGTATGCCTTGTGCTTTTATACTTTGTATCTGAAATTCTGAATAGGAAGTTGGTTATGACACTGGCTTAAATTCATCTCTGTTAATTTTTTTTTTCTTCTTATTGTGGTAGGTCACAACTGAATTATGTGTATCAAAGGGAGGGGCTTGGGTGCTAAAAAGTGGCGATGGAGTACCTAGATGACTGTCAACTTATTTTGAAGACGATGTAGTTGTAGAGGATGCAAGAATACCAGGTATATGATATTGTACTGTTATGATACTGATATAATTGTGTTTTTATTTGCAACCCGGTCTACATGTTCATCAAATTGAAATGCTGAGCCTTGCAGTTTTGTCGCTGCTGATATTGTCCAGCAGAAGACAACGAGTTATCAATTGGTGAAGAAAGCCATAGAGCTTGTTGAGTACTGCTAAAAAGATGGCTGTGCTTGATTGAGGATGGGAAGACATGCCATTGAGCGAGGAATTATAAGTGGAGTGCACTAACCATCTTTTTTTCGCGGGAGGCTGGGGGATCCTGCTAATTGCTAACTGAGAAGTACATGATGCAGCCGTAAATATTACGAATGACAGTTATTTCGAGGGTTTCTAGTTAGATAATGGTACCAATCTTTGCCAATAAATAGTTAGAGTGAGTATTGCCGTATTGTAATTTTTCTTATATCCTCGCCTACCCCCTCCCATACACCCTTTCTCTCCCCTCGGACGGTTGCATCAGCAATACCCATTCAAATTCTCCCTCTCCCACACTCTTCCATAATATTATGGGTCATAATGTTATAAAATAATTCCCAAGCTCGACTTGATCAAAGCTTGACTCAATTTCAATGATCATATCAAGCAATTCTTGTGATCCAACTTGAATTGCTAAAGAGGTGGTCAAAATTTGTATGTATAGTATATTGATTGTTTTTTATAAACCAAAATTTTTTGAATTTTTTTGGATATTAATTACTAGTATTATATTGTATTTGTTTAACCTAATTTAAAAAACTCTATTTGATGGATTACTGGTATTATTCGTAATATAAAGTGGCTAATTTCGTTTACTCAACAAAATAAAACGTAGTACGAATTTTTTGTTTTTTTTTTTTTTTTTTTTTTGGGTGCAAATAGAAACACTCAATTGACAGTTGGTTAGTAGCTTTTACAAGTTGAACACGTGAGCTCAAAGCCAACTTTGTAGAGTTTGGCTCTATATATCACGGCGGTGGAAATGCACTTTGATTTGATAATCCTCTACTCATTCTAGCTACTTCCATCATCCATAAAACTTATACTAAAAGCAAATCCTTCCATGACACTTGTCATGACCTTGTGAAAAAATTTCCCCCTTTTACCTTTTTTTTTTTTCCTCTTTTTTTGCAAAATTTTATAAGTAAACTATTTATACCTTATGATATTTTCTATCCACTTTAACAATTATATTTCATATATAGCCAAATAAAATATTTTTGAATATCTTTTATATACTTTATATAGTATTTTGTAATATTATTGTCAAAAATAGTTAACAACCGTGCATTGCACGGGATTTTAACCTAGTTGTACCTAATTTCCACCCTAGGCATATAGTTGCTCTAAATATTTAAATGTCACTTATAACCTTTTTAAATGCATGAATTTATTAACAAAAAAAAAAAGGTTTATATTTAATGTAAAAATTAGTAATTTTAAAGTTTAAATACGAATATAACATAGAAACAATAAAAAAAAAGTTTTCAATGTAAAAGTCAGTAATTTTAAACAATAAATATATTGATAACCGGTAAAAATAACTTTAGGTGTAAAAATAAGGTGTAGAGTTGTTTCAAGGAAAAAAAAAAAAACATTTGGTGTTCTTAGACATGATCTTCATTATATAAAAAAGCGAACAAGAGGTAAAAAAAAATGTATTTATATCTATTTATCTATTTTTTTTTTAACATTTTTTTTTTTATGATGATTCTTACTATGTAGCTCACTTACATCATAACAAAGGTACACATTTATTCCTCTAATTCAATGGAGCGTTCTTCTAATTAACTGTTATGAAAATCCTTATAAGATAATTTCTCCTTTTCAACACGTTGCAAAACACCTTGAATACGACGTGACAAAGAAGTCTGTAGAAGCATCCACAATATATACAACACTCTGACAATCAGCATCACTAGCAAAAACCTCAACAACTAGCAATTTTAAAGGATTTGCATCATTCAATATATACAATAACTAATACATCGCCGCATGGTCTTATTTTAGCCCCTTAAGGCAGGTAGTTATCTCTTTGACATGTTGCAACGAGCACGGAGGTGGAGTATCTACAGGAAAGATATTAAACTTAATGAACACATAACTTCCAATATCTCATCAATTGAGCTCATCCTAATAGTTAGTTTCTCAACATTGGGAGCATGATTATGAAAACGTATCTACGTTTTCCAACAAGTATGAGATGTTTTCTTAAATTCAAGATGTCTTAAATTATGAAATATTGGCAATTGAATATCACCATTCAAAGCAATTACCAAAGTAAAAACACGACAAAAGAGCCTTAACACTGCGAAATGCCCAAAATAACTATGTGCCTCTACTCATTCAATCTTGGCCTCTAAAGAATACGTTAAGCTTGCACTTTGTAACTCTCTTGGTTCCCGGATAAACCTAAACTCCGAGTGACTTAAAACTGAAGCTTCAAACACCTTCAAATTAGGGGCATCAATATCTACATGTATGGTCTCAACTCTTCCCCTCAAATTGTGTGTATGAATACACAATGACTTTAAATTTGATGATGAAACAACCACATGAATGTCTCTATCCCCATCCCATACTATCAAAATCTTCATCAAAATTCATACAATCTCAACTCTTTAAGACAAGGGCAAGAATTAAACAGAATGGCCAACAAATTTTCGTGATTATCGTTAAGATGACTTATGTTAATAATTTTTAGATTAGGAACACTAATTTCATCTGGCAAAGTAATTATATTAAGTTGTATGCCCAAAATGAGATATACCAATGACTTGCATTGGAAGAGACACGGTGATAATGTGGTTGAAATTTCATCTTCATTAGTAATATCTCCAAAAAAAATCGGACCACAATAGTCTCTTGACTAGTGTAGCGATTATATAAGGAGTAAGAATAACCAAACTCGGGGGCTTGGTACGGGTGGTCATCGAGAAGGAGTACAAAGATTTGGATTTCAGGCGATAAAAGTTGAGGTAAATTAAAACATGGTTAATGATTGAAGATGAATTAAATGCCTTACTAGTTGATTTGTCGAAGCGAGAAGCGGTGATGAAAGTCCAAAGGTGAAACCATCTCTTTGATAATATACCGGTCATGATAGCGGATTTAATATGAAGGAGTGAGAGAATAATGATGCGAATTAAAGTCGGAAGTGAGCTCAATCTATCTTCTTCGCCTTGAAGTCCATACCATTTTTGGTATCTAAAATCCATGGAAGGTTGTAATTTGAATTTGTGGAGAAGGGGTTTTGGCTTTGCTAGTTTGATAAAATGAGCAATTTTTAGGAAAACTTAATTCACCTATTTGCAAATAAGACAAATGGATTAGCTTATGGAAATGAACATTGTAATAATTTGAATCATTATACATATAATTAAAGGTTATTAATTGAGGAGAATCACATTAGATTTTTTTTCCCGCGAATACTGGCAATGAATCTGTAAAGAGTGAATGGCACCTCGTCTGAAAAAAAAAAATAAAAAAAAATCACATGAGATCTCCTACATAGATATGGTAAAATAACAGTCGATTTTTTGAGATATT
>NW_018745379.1:0-20991 GCF_001683475.1 Chenopodium quinoa
AGCTTTGTTTGAATGTGGTTGACTTTCATTTTATTCAATTAGTTTGTTAGAATGCCATTGACTTTCGTTTGATTCAATTAGTTTGTTAGAAATTGACTTTCATTTGATTCAATTAGCTTTGTTGAATGCATATGACTTTCATTTGATTCAAAAAGCTTTGTTTGAATGTGTTTGACTTTCATTTGATTCAATTAGCATCGTTGAACACATTTGACAGTCATTGATTCAAAAAGCTTTGTTTGAATTACCTAGACTTTCACTTGATTCAATTAGCTTTTTGAATGCATTTAACTTTCATTTGATTTAAAAAGCTTTGTTTAAATGTAATTGACTTTCACTTGATTTAATTACTTTTTTTAATTGCATTTGACTTTCAGTTGATTCAAAAAGATTTGTTGAATGTGCTTGACATTCATACGATTCAATTACCATCGTTGAACGGATTTTGACAATCATTTGATTCAAAAAGCTTTGTTTTACTTTCACTTGATTCAAATCGCTATTTTGAATGCATTTGAATTTCATTTGATTGAAAAAGCTTTGTTTGAATGTGTTTGATTTTCATTTGATTAAATTAGCTTTGTTTAAATGTGATTGACTTTCATTTGAATCAATTATCTTTGTTTAATGCATTTGACTTTCATTTAATTCAAAATCTTTGTTAGAATGTGTTTGACTTTAATTTGATTCAAATAGCTTTGTTTGAATGTCTTTGACTTTCACTTGATTTAAATACCTTTTTTGAATGCGTTTGACTTTCATTTGATTCAAATAGCATTTCTTGAATGTGTTTGACTTTCATTTGGTTCAAATAGCTTTGTTTAAATGTGTTTGACTTTCATTTGATTCAATTAGCTTTGCTTGAATGTGGTTAACTTTCAATTGAAATTTGCTTTGTTCAATGCATTTGACTTTCATATAATTCAAAAAGTTTTGTTTGACTGTCATTGATTCAATTAGTGATGTGATTTTTAGTCCGAAAACTAAGCCTCACAAAGATATGAATCTAACCTAATTCTATACAGAAAATTCACCAAGAATTAAGCAAGAAACTTAGATTAATTAATCAAGAATCCACCTAATTAATCAACCTAGGTGATTGTTTTAACTAAAACAAACAAAACAGCAAATTGGAATCCACCAATCAAGAATTTAAGTAATCCAACTTAAACAAAAGCAATAAGAAATATTATTATGAATGTATGATTAAACTTGTATATTATTCGAAGATTACAACCCTATATTTATAAACTCAATCAATTATCCTAATCCCACTTGAATTAGAATTCTAATCCCCTAACAAAAACCCACGGATTGCATAACTTAATCAAGTTTAGATAACTTTGATTTAGTTATTTAATCCTACTTAAACTCTAACTACTCTTAAGATAAAACTTGCCTATTTTATCCTAACTCAAGCTTGCACTCCAAGCTATTATTGACGCCTACTAGACTAAAACAATTCCTAATGCAATTAGAAATCCTAAGTGCTTAAAACAAGAAAAACCCTTTCAAGTGAAAGGTAAAAACTTGTAAGCAAAAACCTAAGAAAGCTTTTAAAGAAACCTTAAAGAACTATCAAGAAGCTTCAAGAACTCCCAAGAACGCCACCATACAAAGCGTGGCTTTGTCTTGATGCCCCCGATAGTAAGTTTGACCTATTGAAGAAGCTTCCAAGTATAGATTCATGCTTTCTTGACTTTCTTGGAATAATTCTTCAACATGCTCATCGTTCACATTGATGCACGCATCATCCTCCCCTTCTTCAAAAGAATTTGCCCTCAAATCTTCAATAGCACCATCTGGCAAATACTTCACCAAATCCCCAATATTAAATGTTGCGCTTACACCATATTCTCCCGGCAATTCAAGCTTATATGCATTCTCATTGATCTTCTCAATAATCTTGAACGGCCCCTCACTTCTTGGCATCAATTTATTCTTTCGTTTGTTAGGAAATCTCTCTTTTCTCAAGTGTAGCCACACCAAGTCGCCAACTTCAAAACTTTGTGGCTTTTTGTTCTTGTTAGCTCGTGCTTTGTAGAGTTCATTGACACGTTCAATCCTAGCTCTAACTTGTGCGTGTAGCTTTATCATGTACTTGATTTTAGTCTCGGCATCCTTATGAATCACTTCCCCTTTTGGAATTTCAATTAAATCAATGGGCATTTTTGGATTGACACCATAAACAACTTCGAATGGTGTGTGTTTTGTGGCATAAGTAGGTGATCTATTGTAAGCAAACTCGGCATGAGCAAGCTTAATATCCCAATCTTTTTGTGTGTTGCTCACTAGTCCACGTAAAAGCACACCAAGAGTTCGATTTGTTACCTCCGTTTGTCCGTCCGTTTGCGGTGATATGATGTACTAAATAACAGCTTCGTTCCCACCAACTTCCATAGTGATTTCCAAAAGAAACTCATGAACTTTGTATCACGATCACTCACAATACTGTTCGGCAACCCATGTAGTCTCACCACTTCCTTGAAATACAATTCCGCCACTTTCATAGCATCGTCCACTTTGTGACAAGGTATGAAATGAGCCATCTTGGAAAATCGATCCACTACAACCATGATTGAGTCCTTTCCTCTTTGAGTCCTTGGCAAACCAACTACAAAATCCATAGACACGTCTTCCCAAGGTGAATCTGGCACGGGCAAGGGCGTATATAAGCCTTGATGAAACGTAGCCTTGGCTTTTTGACATGTTGCACACCTAGAAACTATTGATTGTACATCCGCTAGCATTCTAGGCCAATAAAAATGCTCTTGCAGCATAGTTAATGTTTTCGTTATGCCAAAATGTCCCGCTATCCCTCCTCCATGCACTTCTCTTACTATTAATTCTCTAATAGAACACTTAGGCACGCACAAACGATTCCCCTTGAAAAGAAAACCGTCTTGTAAAACATAGGAACCTACGGCCCCCTTGGAACACTCCTCTAGGATTGTAGAGAAATCCACGTCCCCCTTATAGTACTCCTTGATTAACGCGAAACCAAGTAGTTTACAATTCAACACTCCAAGCAACGTGTGTCTTCTAGATAGTGCATCGGCCACTACATTTGCTTTCCCCTCCTTATACTTTTGAAGAAAAATTGAAAGCTTGTAGAAACTCTACCCATTTAGCATGTCTAGGGTTCAATTTTTGTTGACCATGAATGTACTTCAAAGCTTCGTGATCACTATGCAACACAAAGTGATTTGGGCGCAAATAGTGACTCCAATGGTCCAATGCTCGCACAATAGCATAGAACTCCTTGTCATAGGTAGAATAGTTCAATCTAGCACCGTTTAATTTCTCACTAAAATAGGCAATAGGGCGCTTCTCTTGAACCAAAACGGCACCAATCCCTACACCACTAGCGTCGGTCTCTACCTCAAATGGTTGTGAAAAATCCGGCAATGCAAGTACGGGTGCTTCACATAGCTTCCTTTTGACCAAATCAAATGCACGTTGGGCTTCCTTGGTCCACTCGAATTTTCCCTTGTCTTTCTTCAAGCATTCAGTCATAGGTGCAACTATCGTGGAAAAATTCTTCAAAATCTTCTATAAAACGACGCTAGACCATGAAACGATCTAACTTCACTCACATTGGTAGGTACGGGCCAAGTCTTGATAGCTTCAACCTTGGATTGATCCACGGACACACCATCTTTGGATACTACATACCCTAGAAACGTCACGCTAGGAACAAGAAAATAACATTTTTCCAATTTTGCGTACAACTTCTTCTCCCTAAGAACCTCCAAAACGCTTCTCAAATGCATTAGATGATCATTGAAATTTTCAGAATAAATTAATATGTCATCCAAGTAAACAACTACGAACCTTCCAAGAAATGGTTTCAACACCTCGTTCATCAATCTCATAAATGTACTGGGCGCATTGGTTAGACCAAAAGACATGACCAACACTCATACAACCCCACTTTAGTCTTGAAAGCCGTCTTCCATTCATCTCCTTCCCTCATGCGTATTTGATGATAGCCACTCATAAGATCAATCTTGGAAAATAGCTTTGAACCATGCAATTCGTCTAACAAATCATCAAGTCTAGGTATAGGAAATCTATACTTGATGGTTATGTTGTTCACACTCCTACTATCAATGCACATACGCCAACTCCCATCTTTTTTTTGGAACTAACAATGTAGGCACGGCACATGGGCTCATACTCTCTTTCACGTAGCCTCTTTGCATCAATTCCTCTATTTGACGTTGCATTTCCTTTGTTTCTTCCGGATTACTTCTATATGCTGCCTTGTTAGGTAGTGGAGCTCCCGGAATAAGATCAATTTGATGTTCAATACCACGAAATTGGTGGTAATCCCGGTGGTAATTCCACTAGGAAAAACATCACAATACTCTTGCAATACTACTTCTAATTCACGGGCCTCTTTTCTTGTTTACTTTCATTCACTTGCACATTGTTAGCCACCATAATATATACTATATTGTTGTTGTTGATCTCCTTTCTCCAACTCCTTTTCCCCAATTAAATATGCACCTTTTGAACTAGGGTTAATTCTATGATCAACAAGTGGTTTCAATGCATATGATTTTTCCCCCTTTCCTTTCGAATTATATACACATTTGTCCTAACCATTAAACTTGACAAATCTATCATATTGCCATGGTCTACCCAATAAGATATGACAAGCATCCATAGGGCATACATCACATAAAACTTTATCATGATATTTGCCAATTGAAAAGGTGATTAGGGCTCGTTTCGTTACCTTCACGTCACTAGCATCATTGAGCCAATGTAGCTTGTAAGGTTTTGGGTGATCGGTTGTAGGCCACTCTAATTTGTTTGATCAAAGTTGTAGACACCACATTTTGTGCAACTTCCCGAGTCTATTATTACGTCACACAATCGATCTTCCACCTTGCACCTTGTTAAAAGATTTTCTCTCTTTGATTCTCTTCAACGGGCATAGGTTTAGAGTGAAGAGCTCTCCTTAGAACCAAGCTCTTTCCTTGCGTTTCACCCATCAACCTCTTCGGCACTACCCTCCTCTTCTTCAAAATCACGTTCTTTCTCGACCACAACCTCCATGTCACTATTTCCTCGCACCTAGCTTTCTCTTCTTCCCATTCTTGAGCCGTCATAGTGCGTTTTGAGTAGCAATTGCTTGCTATGTGGCCAACACTCCCACATTTGAAACATTTTCTATCTTCGGTCACCTTCTTGCTAGCTTCGTTTCTGGGTTTTGTTATCTTTAGCATACGGATTAGGAGAAGTCCTATCAAAGGTAGGCTTGTCACTAGCCTTTGTGAACGTGCGTGTGAACGGTTTCACACTTGAGGTCTTCTTGGCCTTGAATTGTCTTTCAACCTTAATGGCCGCCTTGCATACTTCTTCAAACGAATAGTATTCGTGCAATTCAATCTTCTCTTGAACATTTTCGTTCAAACCTGCAATAAAACGTGCTATTTTGTGCTCTAGAATTTCTTCTAAATCACACAATAAACATAGTTTCTCAAACTCACACAAATAAGCCTCCACGGATTGATTTCCTTGCTTAAAAGTCTGCATCTTGAGATACACTTCTTGCACGTACTCATGGGGCACAAATTGACGCTTCATATATTTCTGCAATTGTGTCCAAGTAGTGATCTTGGATCGTCCCTCCTTGCGTCTCTTTTTCTTGAGATTATCATACCATATTAACTCGCATAACCTGTGAGTTTTTAATTCAGCAAGTTTGCACCTCTTTCGTTCATCATACTCCTTGTAATCAAAGAGTGTTTCGGCTCTTCTAACCCACTCAAAATATTTTTCGGGGTCTAGCATAACTACCATTGAATTCCGGAAAATCTAACCTTATATTTCGGTCATCATCTTTGGCCTTGTTCTTCCGTCTATGCCTTCTAGTTCATCACTCGAAGATGAATCTTTATGTCGTGATCTACTTGCTTTTCTCCTGTCATATTCGTCTTCACTTGAACTAGAAATTGCAACTGATTTGTTCTTCCTTGAAGATGAAGTTTTGTCACGTTCGTCAAGCCTAGCCAATATTCTTGCAATTGTTGTGACAATCGCTCTATTTGACGATCCCTCCGCAAGTTATGCGCTTTGATCAAGGTTCAAACCTTGGAATCCCTGGGATTTCTTCGTCACTCATTGCTCCTACACAAACCAGGTTGGTTATGCAAAAATCTTGATTAAAAGATCAAATCTTGAAGGAATCTTGAAGCAAACAAAAACCGGACTCCCAACCACAACCCAGTGCAACAACACCAAAAGTTTAAGGCTGTACAGAGTTCGTTACTCAACCAAAAGCTACGAAATTTTATATGGTGATAGCTAGACGTTTTTAGAGACTAATGCAAAAAGAATCACTCAAAAATTCCAGCCAAACGTTACCAGTTTATTTTCTACCGAAACCGTGCTCTGATACCAAGATGATGTGATTTTTAGTCCGAAAACTAAGCCTCACAAAGATATGAATCTAACCTAATTCTATACAGAAAATTCACCAAGAATTAAGCAAGAAACTTAGATTAATTAATCAAGATATCCACCTAATTATCAACCTAGGTGATTGTTTTAACTAAAACAAACAAAACAGCAAATTGGAATCCACCAATCAAGAATTTAAGTAATCCAACTTAAACAAAAGCAATAAAGAAATATTATTATGAATGTATGATTAAACTTGTATATTATTCGAAGATTACAACCCTATATTTATAAACTCAATCAATTATCCTAATCCCACTTGAATTAGAATTCTAATCCCCTAACAAAAACCCACGGATTGCATAACTTAATCAAGTTTAGATAACTTTGATTTAGTTATTTAATCCTACTTAAACTCTAACTACTCTTAAGATAAAAACTTGCCTATTTTATCCTAACTCAAGCTTGCACTCCAAGCTATTATTGACGCTACTAGACTAAAACAATTCCTAATGCAATTAGAAATCCTAAGTGCTTAAAACAAGAAAAACCCTTTCAAGTGAAAGGTAAAAACTTGTAAGCAAAAACCTAAGAAAGCTTTTAAAGAAACCTTAAAGAACTATCAAGAAGCTTCAAGAATCCCAAGAACGCCACCATACAAAGCGTGGCTTTTGTCTTTGATGCCCCCGATAGTAAGTTTGACCTATTGAAGAAGCTTCCAAGTATAGATTCATGCTTTCTTGACTTTCTTGGAATAATTCTTCAACATGCTCATCGTTCGACATTGATGCACGCATCAATTAGCCTCGTTGAATGCATTTGACAATCATTTGATTTCAAAAAGCTTCGTTTGAATTCATTGGACTTTTACTTGATTCAATTAGCTTTTTAGAAAGCATTTGACTTTCATATGATTTAATTACCTTTGTTTGGATGTTTTTTACTTTCATTTGAATGCAATTAGCTTTGTCTGAATGTGTTTGACTTTCGTTTGATTTAATTATCTTTTTTGAATGCATTTGACTTTCATTTGATTCAGATAGCATTGTTTGAATGTGTTTGACTTTCATTTGATTCAAATAGCTTTCTTTGAATGTGTTTGCCTTCCATTGGATTTAATTAGCTTTGTTTGAATGTGGTTGACTTTTAATTGATTCAATTTGATCTGTTGAATGCATTTGACTTTCATTTGATTCAAAAAGATTTGTTTGAATGTGTTTTACTTTCATATGATTCAATTAGTATCGTTGAATGCATTTGACAATCATTTGATTCAAAAAGCTATGTTTGAATTTGTTTGACTTTAACTTGATTCAATTAGCTTTTTTGAACTCATTTGACTTTCTTTGGATTCAAAAAGCTTTGTTTGAATGTGTTTGAATTTCACTTGATTTAAATTAGCTTTGTTTGAATGTGGTTAACTTTCATTTGATTCAATTAGCTTTGTTTGAATGTGCTTGACTTTCATTTTATTCAATTAGGTTTGTTAGAATGCCATTGACTTTCGTTTGATTCAATTAGGTTTGTTAGAATGCCATTGACTTTCATTTGATTCAATTAGCTTTGTTGAATGCATATGACTTTCATTTGATTCAAAAAGCTTTGTTTGAATGTGTTTGACTTTCATTTGATTCAATTAGCATCGTTGAACACATTTGACAGTCATTTGATTCAAAAAGCTTTGTTTGAATTACCTAGACTTTCACTTGATTCAATTAGCTTTTTTGAATGCATTTAACTTTCATTTGATTTAAAAAGCTTTGTTTAAATGTAATTGACTTTCACTTGATTTAATTACTTTTTTTAATTGCATTTGACTTTCAGTTGATTCAAAAAGATTTGTTTGAATGTGCTTGACTTTCATACGATTCAATTAGCATCGTTGAACGGATTTGACAATCATTTGATTCAAAAAGCTTTGTTTTACTTTCACTTGATTCAAATCGCTATTTTGAATGCATTTGAATTTCATTTTATTGAAAAAGCTTTGTTTGAATGTGTTTGATTTTCATTTGATTAAATTAGCTTTGTTTGAATGTGATTGACTTTCATTTGAATCAATTAGCTTTGTTTAATGCATTTGACTTTCATTTAATTCAAAAAGCTTTGTTTGAATGTGTTTGAATTTAATTTGATTCAATAGCTTTGTTTGAATGTTTTTGACTTTCACTTGATTTAAATACGTTTTTTGAATGCGTTTGACTTTCATTTGATTCAAATAGCATTTCTTGAATGTGTTTGACTTTCATTTGGTTCAAATAGCTTTGTTTAAATGTGTTTGACTTTAATTTGATTCAATTAGCTTTGCTTGAATGTGGTTAACTTTCAATTGAGTTAATTTGCTTTGTTGAATGCATTTGACTTTCATTTGATTCAAAAAGTTTTGTTTGACTGTCATCTGATTCAATTAGCCTCGTTGAATGCATTTGACAATCATTTGATTCAAAAAGCTTTGTTTGAATTCTTTGGACTTTTACTTGATTCAATTAGCTTTTTTGAAAGCATTTGACTTTCATATGATTTAATTAGCTTTGTTTGAATGTTTTTTACTTTCATTTGATGCAATTAGCTTTCTCTCAATGTGTTTGACTTTTCGTTTGATTTAATTATCTTTTTTTGAATGCATTTGACTTTCATTTGATTCAGATAGCATTGTTTGAATGTGTTTGACTTTCATTTGATTCAAATAGCTTTGTTTGAATGTGTTTGCCTTCCATTGGATTTAATTAGCTTTGTTTGAATGTGGTTGACTTTTAATTGATTCAATTTGATCTGTTGAATGCATTTGACTTTCATTTGATTCAAAAAGATTTGTTTGAATGTGTTTTTTACTTTCATATGATTCAATTAGTATCGTTGAATGCATTTGACAATCATTTGATTCAAAAAGCTATGTTTGAATTTGTTTGACTTTCACTTGATTCAATTAGCTTTTTTGAACTCATTTGACTTTCTTTGGATTCAAAAAGCTTTGTTTGAATGTGTTTGAATTTCACTTGTTTTAAATTAGCTTTGTTTGAATGTGGTTAACTTTCATTTGCTTCAATTAGCTTTGTTTGAATGTGGTTGACTTTCATTTGATTCAATTAGGTTTTATAGAATGCCATTGACTTTCGTTTGATTCAATTAGGTTTGTTAGAATGCCATTGACTTTCATTTGATTCAATTAGCTTTGTTGAATGCATATGACTTTCATTTGATTAAAAAAGCTTTGTTTGAATGTGTTTGACTTTCATTTGATTCAATTAGCATCGTTGAACACATTTGACAGTCATTTGATTCAAAAAGCTTTGTTTGAAATTACCTAGACTTTCACTTGATTCAATTAGCTTTTTTGAATGCATTTAACTTTCATTTGATTTAAAAAGCTTTGTGTAAATGTAATTGACTTTCACTTGATTTAATTACTTTTTTTTAATTGCATTTGACTTTCAGTTGATTCAAAAAGATTTGTTTTGAATGTGCTTGACTTTCATACGATTCAATTAGCATCGTTGAATGGATTTGACAATCATTTTGATTCAAAAAGCTTTGTTTTACTTTCACTTGATTCAAATCGCTATTTTGAATGCATTTGAATTTTCATTTTGATTGAAAAAAGCTTTGTTTGAATGTGTTTTGATTTTCATTTGATTAAATTAGCTTTGTTTGAATGTGATTGACTTTCATTTGAATCAATTAGCTTTGTTTAATGCATTTAACTTTCATTTAATTCAAAAAGCTTTGTTTAAATGTGTTTGAATTTAATTTGATTCAAATAGCTTTGTTTGAATGTTTTTGGCTTTCACTTTGATTTAAATACCTTTTTTGAATGCGTTTGACTTTCATTTGATTCAAATAGCATTTCTTGAATGTGTTTGACTTTCATTTGGTTCAAATAGCTTTGTTTAAATGTGTTTTGACTTTAATTTGATTCAATTAGCTTTGCTTGAATGTGGTTAACTTTCAATTGAGTTAATTTGCTTTGTTGAATGCATTTGACTTTCATTTGATTCAAAAAAGTTTTGTTTGACTGTCATCTGATTCAATTAGCCTCGTTGAATGCATTTGACAATCATTTGATTCAAAAAGCTTTGTTTGAATTCTTTGGACTTTTACTTGATTCAATTAGCTTTTTTGAAAGCATTTGACTTTCATATGATTTAATTAGCTTTGTTTGAATGTTTTTTACTTTCATTTGATGCAATTAGCTTTCTCTCAATGTGTTTGACTTTCGTTTGATTTAATTATCTTTTTTGAATGCATTTGACTTTCATTTGATTCAGATAGCATTGTTTTGAATGTGTTTGACTTTCATTTGATTCAAATAGCTTTGTTTGAATGTGTTTGCCTTCCATTGGATTTAATTAGCTTTGTTTGAATGTGGTTGACTTTTAATTGATTCAATTTGATCTGTTGAATGCATTTGACTTTCATTTGATTCAAAAAGATTTGTTTGAATGTGTTTTACTTTCATATGATTCAATTAGTATCGTTGAATGCATTTGACAATCATTTGATTCAAAAAGCTATGTTTGAATTTGTTTGACTTTCACTTGATTCAATTAGCTTTTTTTGAACTCATTTGACTTTCTTTGGATTCAAAAAGCTTTGTTTGAATGTGTTTGAATTTCACTTGTTTTAAATTAGCTTTGTTTTGAATGTGGTTAACTTTCATTTGCTTCAATTAGCTTTGTTTGAATGTGGTTGACTTTCATTTGATTCAATTAGGTTTTATAGAATGCCATTGACTTTCGTTTGATTCAATTAGGTTTGTTAGAATGCCATTGACTTTCATTTGATTCAATTAGCTTTGTTGAATGCATATGACTTTCATTTGATTAAAAAAGCTTTGTTTGAATGTGTTTGACTTTCATTTGATTCAATTAGCATCGTTGAACACATTTGACAGTCATTTTGATTCAAAAAGCTTTGTTTGAATTACCTAGACTTTCACTTGATTCAATTAGCTTTTTTTTGAATGCATTTAACTTTCATTTGATTTAAAAAGCTTTGTTTAAATGTAATTGACTTTCACTTGATTTAATTACTTTTTTTTAATTGCATTTGACTTTCAGTTGATTCAAAAAGATTTGTTTGAATGTGCTTGACTTTCATACGATTCAATTAGCATCGTTGAACGGATTTGACAATCATTTGATTCAAAAAGCTTTGTTTTACTTTCACTTGATTCAAATCGCTATTTTTGAATGCATTTGAATTTCATTTTATTGAAAAAGCTTTGTTTGAATGTGTTTGATTTTTCATTTGATTAAATTAGCTTTGTTTGAATTTGATTGACTTTTCATTTGAATCAATTAGCTTTGTTTAATGCATTTGACTTTCATTTAATTCAAAAAGCTTTGTTTGAATGTGTTTGACTTTAATTCTATTCAAATAGCTTTGTTTGAATGTTTTTGACTTTCACTTGATTTAAATACCTTTTTTTGAATGCGTTTGACTTTCATTTGATTCAAATAGCATTTCTTGAATGTGTTTGACTTTCATTTGGTTCAAATAGCTTTGTTTAAATGTGTTTTGACTTTCATTTGATTCAATTAGCTTTGCTTGAATGTGGTTAACTTTCAATTGAGTCAATTTGCTTTGTTGAATGCATTTGACTTTCATTTGATTTAAAAAGTTTTGTTTGACTGTCATGTGATTCAATTAGCCTCGTTGAATGCATTTGACAATCATTTAATTCAAAAAGCTTTGTTTGAATTCTTTGGACTTTTACTGACCAAAGTGGCCAAGGTTCGGATATTTCCAGTCCAAGAGTTGAACGTTAGGGAGTTGAATTTTGTCTCAAGACTTTCTTCGATGCTACTCCTATGGATTTTGGTGTGCACGGTCCATTATAATTCCTCAACTGGTTGCACCATATTGAGCGTAACTAATTACCTTGATAGTGGGGGAATGTAGACGGATTCAATGCAGACCTTATGGAGGGTTTCAAGCTGGTTTAACTTCGTAATAAAGGAGCTTGAATGAAGGCTTAAATGAGGGGGTTACAAAGGCGCATTTCAAGGCTGGCTTTGGAGGACGAATTTGGACAGCATGTTGGAGTCAATTGCTGAACGATTTTGGGAGTTATTCTTCCCTTCTTATAAGCTTTCTTAATTAGAGTAATAATTAGTTGTAATAGGGTTTTAAGTTGGGACGGTTATGAGCCACTTAATCTACCCTGTATTTTCAGTTTTGTTATTTCTGATTTGTTTGCTTGTTTTTTAGCTAAGTGGTAGTGGCAATTAAATGATGTACTAAAAGCTATAAATAGCAATGCTAATGATCAATGAAAGACATTTTTTCCAGAAATTTTGCAAGAAACACACGAGTGTAGTGATCTAAATTTGACTTGTGCTAGTCAGGTTTGATTTTCCAAACTTGAGAGTTATCTCAATTTGAAGAGTTTGTGTTTTAGTGAGAGGTTCCTAAGACTTTAAACTTGTAGTTGTCAAATAGGTGAGAGTTCCCTAATCACATACTTACGCCCAAACAAGTGAGTGAGTGTACCTCATTGTTATAGAGGTCCTCAAGGTTAAGGGTTGAGAGTTCCCCTAATCTTCTTAGTTACCCCACATTGCTACTTCTAGTCCAGTTTAAACACAGCACGCATTCAAGACCGGTTTGTAAACAAGTTTTCTCACCTTGCTTACACATTCATTTGGCGCGTCAGGTAGGGGGAGAGTTTTCTTAAATTCTTCCAAAGGGGTCGAATACCTACATACCATGGGAGAAAATCAAGACTTGAGGACAGCTTTGGAAGCTCTTTAATCGATCCATTGCTAGTCAAGAGAGGTTGGCCGAAACCAACGCCAATCTACAAGGGAACCATGCTGCCTTGATGGCAAGGCTCATGAACGAGCATGATAGGAGAGAGATCAAGGCGAAGACCCTCCACCTAGGGAGGGAAGATAGGAGTCTCAAAGTGGACGTCCCTGGCCTTTGATGGGACACTTGATCCAGAAAAAGTACTTGGAATGGGAGAAATCCTTGGAGAGGTATTTCGATTACAAGGACATTCAAGAGGAGTTCCAAAAATACAAGATAGCCAAGGTGGTGAAGTTGAAAGGCTATGGAGATTAACTGGCTACAAGGAGAGCAAAGGGGACGTACTCTTAGGGGTAAGGCATCCATTTTTTCTACTTGGAGCAAGTTAAAAGAAAAGGATGAGGGATCGCTTTATTCCTTCACAATTTCAAGCAAAGTCAATATGTGAAGTGGAGCACTTTGCCAACAAATGGAGAATCGGTTTGAGGACTACATCAAAGAGTTTGACAAACTTTCTATCGTGTGTGAAATCAACGGAGAATGAAGAACTCAAGATGGGACGTTTCGTGGCTGGGTTGGATCAAGAGTTGCAAGACAAACTTGAAGGTTTACACCAATTTAACTTTTGCTGAAGCTTGCAAATTGGTGATCAAGTTTGGATTCAAAAAGGAAGAAGAAGAAGCCGATTGTCACCCCTCAAGTGGCACGAAGACCAACCTTCCCTGTCAAGGATGGTTTCTTCTTTTGTCAAAAGCCAACGATCCACCTAAGAAGGACAAGAAAGATTTCAAAAATGAGTGACATTGTTTGTTACAAAGGCGGAGGAAGAGGCCATTTTTAAGAAGGAATTGTCCAAATTCCAGAGCTTTGACCATACAAGAGGTAAAGCTTATTGCTAATCAAAACTATCAATTGGGAGGATTTCGAGGTTTGAAGAAGTGGAGGACGTGAATTCTAATGAAAGGGGACGAGGAGGAAGAACAATGCTTCCCCGAAGAAGAGCCCAAAACAAATCTGGTTGTAAGAAAGGGCGTTGCAAGCTCGCGTTGACGAACCCTTAGCACCGTAAAGGCAACATATTTTCATCACCAAGTGCAAGATTAAAGGGCGAGGTATGTGATTTAATTAGTGATGGTGGTAGTGAGGCAAACACAGTTTCCAAAAACCTTGATAGCTAGACTTGGTCTTTCAACGACAAATCACCACATCCTTATAAGTTGAGTTGGTTAGACTCTAATTCTAGCACGGGAGTTAGGAAACAATGCATGGTTAGTTTTTCTATTGGGTCTTATCATGATACTCAACTGTGTGATGTCGTGTCTATGGATGCTTGTCACATTTTGCTTGGTAGACCTTGGAAAACTGATCGAAAATCTCAACATGATGGGTACCATAACACTTACACTATAACTCACCAAGGAAAACAAAAAAAATTGCACCCTTTACCACCCCACGGTTTTCACAAATCCTAAACAATCAAAGGAGGTGTCATTACTTACCCTTAAGGAATTTGAAAGGGAAATTGATGGTGAGGAGGAATTATACTTGTTGTACTCTAAAGAGATCCACGAAAATTTTGTGAGTCAAAATCCCAAATTAGCTCAGTTGATTAAGGATTTTGAGGATGTTTTTCCCGATGAGTTACCGAAAGAGTTACCACCTTTGAGGGGAATTGAACATCAAATTGACCTCATTCCGGGTGCTCCTTTGCCTAACAAACCTGCCTATAGGTGTAATCCTTTGGAAACTAAGGAATTGCAACGACAAATTGAGGAGTTGATGAGTATGGGGTATGTACGTGAGTCTATGAGTCTGTGTGCTGTTCCTGCTCTTTTGGTCCCAAAAAAGGATGGTACATGGCGTATGTGTATTGATAGTAGGGCTGTTAACAATATTACCATCAAGTATAGGTTTCCAATTCCAAGACTAGATGACATGCTTGATGAACTGAGTGGCTCGAAGTGGTTTTCAAAAGTGGATTTGAGGAGTGGTTATCATCAAATTCGGATGAGGAAAGGAGATGAATGGAAGACCGCTTTCAAAACCAAGCACGGCTTGTATGAGTGGCTCGTGATGCCATTTAGACTCACCAACGCACCTAGCACTTTCATGAGGTTGATGAACGAGGTGTTGCGGCCTTTCCTTGGCAAATTCGTGGTGGTGTACCTTGATGATATCCTTATTTATAGCAAAGATGGGGATGAACATTTGATACATTTATTTAAAGTTTTTACGGTTTTGAGAGAACAAAAATTGTATGGAAAACTTGAAAAATGTAATTTTATGCTATATGAGGTCACTTTTCTTGGTTACATTGTTTCAGGAGAAGGTGTGAAAGTTGATCCTAGCAAGATTGAGGCTATTCAATCATGGCCTAGTCCAAAGACAGTCACGGAGGTCCGTTCTTTCCATGGATTAGCCTCCTTTTATAGGAGGTTCATTCGTAATTTCAGCACTCTCATGACCCCTATCATCGAGTGCACAAAGAAGGGCTCATTTGAGTGGACTCCTCAAGCTCAAAAGGCATTTGAAGTGATCAAAGAAAAAATGTGCAATACACCCATCCTAGCACTTCTAGATTTTTCAAAACCATTTGAAGTTGAGTGTGATGCAAGCGGAAAGGGGATTGGTGCCGTGTTGATTCAAGAAGGGCATCCTATTGCCTACTTTAGTGAGAAATTGAGCCAAGGCAAGCTGAATTATTCCACCTATGACAGGGAGTTCTATGCAATGGTGCGAGCTTTGAAATCATTGGTCGCATTACTTGAGACCACAACCATTCATACTTCATTCTGACCATGAATCTTTGAAGGTTTCATTCATGGCCAAAAGAAGTTGAATTCGAGACATGCAAAGTGGGTGGAATTCTTGTAAACATTTAACTTTTCATCAAAGTACAAGAGTGGAAAGGCAAATGTTGTTGCGGATGCCGTATCTCGAAGGCATACTTTACTTGGAGTCGTTGAGGGCGAAAGTCCTTGGGTTCGAATTAATCACAAGAATACTACAAGGAAGATGATGATTTCAAGGTCATTTTGGAGAAATGCGTGAATGGTAGTTTATGAATTATTTTCCTTACAAAATGATTTTTCTTTTTTTAAGGGAAATAGGTTATGCATTCCCAAATGTCCAATTCGAAGCTTGTTGATTCATTGAAGCGCATGGGGGAGGTTTAGCAGGCCATTTCGGAGCTTCAAAAGACTATGGAGCTTCTTCAAGCTCACTTTTATTGGCCTAGTATGCTACCCACTGTTCACCAGTGTTGTGGCACGTTGCTTCTACTTTGTCAAAGGGCAAAGATGGTGTTTCACAAAGGTCTTTATCAACGCCATTGCCAATTCCGGAGAGACCTTGGGAAGACAATAAGCATGGATTTCATTGTGGCTTTACTTTAGAACTCAAAGAGGTAAGCACTCAATCATGGTGGTAGTTGATCGTTTTTCAAAAAATGGCTCACTTTGTCCCTTGTCATAAAACCGAGGATGCTGCGAAGGTGGCAAAAATTTATATTTTGATGGGGTTGTTCGTTTCCATGGAATCCCACACACCATTGTTTCAGATCGAGATACAAAGTTCCAAAGTCATTTTTGGAAGTCCTTGTGCGTCTTATGGGAACCAAGTTGCTGTTTTCTACCTCACATCACCCCCAAACCGATGGCCAAACCGAGGTGGTGAATAGGGTACTAGGTTCTTTGCTTAGGACCTTGGTTAGTAAGAGCACCAAAGATTGGGATGTCAAACTCGCTCATGCCGAGTTTGCTTACAATAGAACTCCTAGCGCTACTACAAAGTATTCTCCTTTTGAAGTAGTCTATGGTTCTAATCCTTATGTTCCAATTGATCTCATAGCGTTGCCTCGAGACAAGTTCGTGCATGGAGGTGCCAAGGAACAAGCCGAGTTCATGGTGAAAATCCACAAGGAAGTAAGGAAGAACATCGAAAAGGCTAATGAAATCTATAAGAAGCAAGCCAACAAGAGAGTCAAAAACGTGAGAAGTTTTGAAGTTGGTGACTTAGTGTGGATTTACATGAGGAAAGGAAAGGTTTCCCAATCAAAGGAAGAACAAGCTCATGCCACGAGCCAAGGGTCCTTTTGAGATAGTGGAAAAGATCAATGACAATACCTACAAGGTAGATTTGGGAGGAAAGTATGGCGTCTCAAGCACATTTAATGTGGGGGATCTAGCACCGTACTATAATAATGAAGAATTGAGGGCAATTCCCTTTGAAAAGGGGAGGATGACCAAAGTGGCCAAGGTTCGGATATTCTAGTCCAAGAGTTAAACGTTAGGGAATTGATTTTGTCCAAGACTTTCTTCGATGCTACTCCTATGGATTTTGGTGTGCACGGTCCATATAATTCCTCAACTGGTTGCACCATATTGAGCGTGACTAATTACCTTGATAGTGGGGGAATGTAGACGGATTCAATGCAGACCTTATGTAGGGTTTCAAGCTGGTTTAACTTCGTAATAAAGGAGCTTGAATGAAGACTTAAATGAGGGGGTTACAAAGGCGCATTTCAAGGCTGCTTTGGAGGACGAATTGGACAGCATGTTGGAGTCAATTTGCTGAACGTTTTGGGAGTTATTCTTCCCTTCTTATAAGCTTTCTTAATTAGAGTAATAATTAGTTGTAATAGGGTTTAAGTTGGACGGTTATGAGCCACTTAATCTACCCTTATTTTCAGTTTTGTTATTTCTGATTTGTTGCTTGTTTTAGCTAAGTGTAGTGGCAATTAAATGATGTACTAAAGCTATAAATAGCATGCTAATGATCAATGAAAGACATTTTTCCAGAAATTTGCAAGAAACACACGAGTGTATGATCTAAATTTGACTTGTGCTAGTTAGGTTTGATTTTCCAAACTTGAGAGTTATCTCAATTTGAAGAGTTTGTGTTTTAGTGAGAGTTCCTAAGACTTAAACTTGTAGTTGTCGAATAGGTGAGAGTTCCCTAATCACTACTACGCCCAAACAAGTGAGTGAGTGTTCCTCATTGTTATATCCTCAAGGTTAAGGGTGAGAGTTCCCCTAATCCTTCTTAGTTACCCACATTGCTACTTCTAGTCCAGCTAAACACAACACGCATTCCAGACCGTTTGTAAACAAGTTTCTCACCTTGCTTACACATCATTTACTTGATTCAATTAGCTTTTTTGAAAGCATTTGACTTTCATATGATTTAACTAGCTTTGTTTGAATGTTTTTGACTTTCATTTGATGTAATTAGCTTTGTCTGAATGTGTTTGACTTTCGTTTGATTTAATTATCTTTTTGAATGCATTTGACTTTCATTTGATTCAGATAGCATTGTTTGAATGTGTTTGACTTTCATTTGATTCAAATAGCTTTGTTTGAATGTGTTTGCCTTCCATTGGATTTAATTAGCTTTGTTTGAATGTGGTTGACTTTTAATTGATTCAATTTGATCTGTTGAATGCATTTGACTTTCATTTGATTCAAAAAGATTTGTTTAAATGTGTTTGACTTTCATATGATTCAATTAGTATCGTTGAATGCATTTGACAATCATTTGATTCAGAAAGCTATGTTTGAATTTGTTTGACTTTCACTTGATTCAATTAGCTTTTTTGAACTCATTTGACTTTCTTTGGATTCAAAAAGCTTTGTTTGAATGTGTTTGAATTTCACTTGATTTAAATTAGCTTTGTTTGAATGTGGTTAACTTTCATTTGATTCAATTAGCTTTGTTTGAATGTGGTTGACTTTCATTTGATTCAAATAGGTTTGTTAGAATGCCATTGACTTTCGTTTGATTCAATTAGGTTTGTTAGAATGCCATTGACTTTCATTTGATTCAATTAGCTTTGTTGAATGCATATGACTTTCATTTGATTCAAAAAGCTTTGTTTGAATGTGTTTAACTTTCATTTGATTCAATTAGCATCGTTGAACACATTTGACAGTCATTTGATTCAAAAGATTTGTTTGAATTACCTAGATTTTCACTTGATTCAATTAGCTTTTTTGAATGCATTTAACTTTCATTTGATTTAAAAAGCTTTGTTTAAATGTAATTGACTTTCACTTGATTTAATTACTTTTTTTTAATTGCATTTGACTTTCAGTTGATTCAAAAAGATTTGTTTGAATGTGCTTGACTTTCATACGATTCAATTAGCATCGTTGAACGGATTTGACAATCATTTGATTCAAAAAGCTTTGTTTGACTTTCACTGATTTAAATCGCTATTTTGAATGCATTTGAATTTCATTTGATTGAAAAAGCTTTGTTTGAATGTGTTTGATTTTCATTTGATTAAATTAGCTTTGTTTGAATGTGATTGACTTTCATTTGAATCAATTAGATTTGTTTAATGCATTTGACTTTCATTTAATTCAAAAAGCTTTGTCTGAATGTGTTTGACTTTAATTTGATTCAAATAGCTTTGTTTGAATGTTTTTGACTTTCACTTGATTTAAATACCTTTTTTGAATGCGTTTGACTTTCATTTGATTCAAATAGCATTTCTTGAATGTGTTTGACTTTCATTTGGTTCAAATAGCTTTGTTTAAATGTGTTTGACTTTCATTTGATTCAATTAGCTTTGCTTGAATGTGGTTAACTTTCAATTGAGTCAATTTGCTTTGTTGAATGCATTTGACTTTCATTTGATTCAAAAAGTTTGTTTGACTATCATCTGATTCAATTATCCTCGTTGAATGCATTTGACAATCATTTGATTCAAAAAGCTTTGTTTGAATTCTTTGGACTTTTACTTGATTCAATTAGCGTTTTTGAAAGCATTTGACTTTCATATGATTTACTTAGCTTTGTTTAAATGTTTTTGACTTTTATTTGATGCAATTAGCTTTGTCTGAATGTGTTTAGTTTTTTTTTAATTATCTTTTTTGAATGCATTTGACTTTCATTTGATTCAAATAGCATTGTTTTGAATGTGTTTGACTTTCATTTGATTCAAATAGCTTTGTTTGAATGTGTTTGCCTTCCATTGGATTTAATTAGCTTTGTTTGAATGTGGTTGACTTTTAATTGATTCAATTTGATCTGTTGAATGCATTTGACTTTCATTTGATTCAAAAAAGATTTGTTTTAATGTGTTTGACTTTCATATGATTCAATTAGTATCGTTGAATGCATTTGACAATCATTTGATTCAAAAAGCTATGTTTGAATTTGTTTGACTTTCACTTGATTCAATTAGCTTTTTTGAACTCATTTGACTTTCTTTGGATTCAAAAAGCTTTGTTTGAATGTGGTTGAATTTCACTTGATTTAAATTAGCTTTGTTTGAATGTGGTTAACTTTGATTTGATTCAATTAGCTTTGTTTGAATGTGGTTGACTTTCATTTGATTCAGTTAGGTTGTTAGAATGCCATTGACTTTCGTTTGATTCAATTAGGTTTGTTAGAATGCCATTGCCTTTCATTTGATTCAATTAGCTTTGTTGAATGCATATGACTTTCATTTGATTCATAAAGCTTTGTTTGAATGTGTTTGACTTTCATTTGATTTAATTAGCATCGTTGAACAAATTTGATAGTCATTTGATTCAAAAAGCTTTGTTTTAATTACTTAGACTTTCACTTGATCCAATTATGTTTTTTGAATGCATTTAACTTTCATTTGATTTAAAAAGCTTTGTTTAAATGTAATTGACTTTCACTTGATTTAATTACTTTTTTTAATTACATTTGACTTTCAGTTGATTCAAAAAGATTTGTTTGAATGTGCTTGACTTTCATACGATTCAATTAGCATCGTTGAACGGATTTGACAATCATTTGATTCAAAAAGCTTTGTTTGACTTTCACTTGATTCAAATCGCTATTTTGAATGCA
>NW_018745380.1:0-18950 GCF_001683475.1 Chenopodium quinoa
ATCTAATTAGCTTTTAAGAATGCATTTGACTTTCATTTATTTCAAAAAGCTTTGTTTGAATGTGTTTGACTTTCATTTGTTTCAATTAGCTTTGAAGAATGCATTTGACTTTCATTTGATTAGAAAAGTTTTGTTTGAATGTGATTGACTTTCATTTGATTAAATTAGCTTTGAAGAATGCATTTTACTTTCATTTGACTCAAAAAGCTTTGTTTGAATGTGTTTGATTTTCATTCGATCTAATTAGCTTTAAAGAATGCATTTGACTTTCATTTATTTCAAAAAGGTTTGTTGAATGTGTTTGACTTTCATTAGTTTCAATTAGCTTTAAGAATGCATTTGACTTTCATTTGGTTCAAAAAACTTTGTTTGAATGTGTTTGACTTTCATTTTATTCAATTAGCTTTTAAAGAATGCATTTTAATTTCATTTGATTCAAGAATGCATTTGACTTTCATTTATTTCAAAAAGGTTTGTTGAATGTGTTTGACTTTCATTAGTTTCAATTAGCTTTGAAGAATGCATTTGACTTTCATTTGGTTCAAAAAACTTTGTTTGAATGTGTTTGACTTTCATTTTATTCAATTAGCTTTAAAGAATGCATTTTAATTTCATTTGATTCAAAAAGCTTTGTTTGAATGTGTTTGACTTTCATTATATTCAATTAGCTTTGAAGAATGCATTGACTTTCATTTGATTAAAAAGCTTTGTTTGAATGTGTTTGACTTTCATTTGGATCAATTAGCTTTGAAGAATGCATTGACTTTCATTTGATTCAAAAAGCTTTGTTTGAATGTGTTTGACTTTAATTCTATTCATATAGCTTTGAAGAATGATTTTGACTTTCATTTTATTCATTAAGCTTTGTTTTGAATGTGTTTGAATTTCATTCGATTCAATTAGCTTTTAAGAATGCATTTGACTTTCATTTGATTCAAAAAGTTTGTTTGAATGTGTTTGACTTTCATTTGATTCAATTAGCTTTGAAGAATGCATTTGAATTTCATTTTATTCAAAAAGCTTTGTATGAATGCGTTTGACTTTCATTAGTTTCAATTAGCTTTGAAGAATGCAATTGATTTTCATTTGATTCAATTACCTTTGAAGAATGCATTTGACTTTCATTTGATTCAAAAAGTTTTGTTTGAATGTGTTTGACTTTCATTTGGATCAATTAGCTTTGAAGAATGCATTTGACTTTTATTTGATTCAAAAAGCTTTGTTTGAATGTGTTTGACTTTCATTTGTTTCAATTAGCTTTGAAGAATGCATTTGACTTTCATTTGATTAGAAAAGTTTTGTTTGAATGTGATTGACTTTCATTTGATTAAATTAGCTTGAAGAATGCATTTTACTTTCATTTGACTCAAAAAGCTTTGTTTGAATGTGTTTGATTTTCATTCGATCTAATTAGCTTTTAAGAATGCATTTGACTTTCATTTATTTCAAAAAGGTTTGTTTGAATGTGTTTGACTTTCATTAGTTTCAATTAGCTTTGAAGAATGCATTTGACTTTCATTTGGTTCAAAAAACTTTGTTTGAATGTGTTTGACTTTCATTTTATTCAATTAGCTTTAAAGAATGCATTTTAATTTCATTTGATTCAAAAAGCTTTGTTTGAATGTGTTTGACTTTCATTATATTCAATTAGCTTTGAAGAATGCATTGACTTTCATTTGATTTAAAAAGCTTTGTTTGAATGTGTTTGACTTTCATTTGGATCAATTAGCTTTGAAGAATGCATTGACTTTCATTTGATTCAAAAAGCTTTGTTTGAATGTGTTTGACTTTAATTCTATTCATATAGCTTTGAAGAATGATTTTGACTTTCATTTTATTCATTAAGCTTTGTTTTGAATGTGTTTGAATTTCATTCGATTCAATTAGCTTTTAAGAATGCATTTGACTTTCATTTGATTCAAAAAGGTTTGTTTGAATGTGTTTGACTTTCATTTGATTCAATTAGCTTTGAAGAATGCATTTGAATTTCATTTTATTCAAAAAGCTTTGTATGAATGCGTTTGACTTTCATTAGTTTCAATTAGCTTTGAAGAATGCAATTGACTTTCATTTGATTCAATTACCTTTGAAGAATGCATTTGACTTTCATTTGATTCAAAAAGTTTTGTTTGAATGTGTTTGACTTTCATTTGGATCAATTAGCTTTGAAGAATGCATTTGACTTTCATTTGATTCAAAAAGCTTTGTTTGAATGTGTTTGACTTTCATTTGGATCAATTAGCTTTGAAGAATGCATTTGACTTTTATTTGATTCATTAAGCTTTGTGTGAATGTGTTTGACTTTCATTCGATTTAATTAGCTTTTAAGAATGCATTTGACTTTCATTTGATTCAAGAAGGTTTGTTTGAATGTTTTGACTTTCATTATTTTCAATTAGCTTTGAAGAATGCATTTGACTTTCATTTGGTTCAAAAAACTTTGTTTGAATTTGTATGACTTTCATTTTATTCAATTAGCTACAAAGAATGCATTTTAATTTCATTTGATTCAAAAAGCTTTTTTGAATGTGTTTGACTTTCATTATATTCAATTAGCTTTGAATAATGCATTTGACTTTCATTTGATTTAAAAAGCTTTGTTTGAATGTATTTGACTTTAATTTGGATCAATTAGCTTTGAAGAATGCATTGACTTTCATTTGATTCAAAAAGCTTTGTTTGAATTTGACTTTCATTTGTTTTAATTAGCTTTGAAGAATGCATTTGACTTTCATTTATTTCAAAAAGGTTTGTTTGAATGTGTTTGACTTTCATTTGGATCAATTACCTTTTAAGAATGCATTGACTTTCATTTGATTCAAAAAGCTTTGTTTGAATGTGTTTGACTTCAATTCTATTCATATAGCTTTGAAGAATGATTTTGACTTTCATTTTATTCATTAAGCTTTGTTTGACTTTCATTCGATTCAATTAGCTTTTAAGAATGCATTTGACTTTCATTTGATTCAAAAAGGTTTGTTTAAATGTGTTTGACTTTCATTTGATTCAATTAGCTTTGAAGAATGCATTTGAATTTCATTTTATTCAAAAAGCTTTGTGAATGCGTTTGACTTTCATTAGTTTCAATTAGCTTTGAAGAATGCAATTGACTTTCATTTGATTCAATTACCTTTGAAGAATGCATTTGACTTTCATTTGATTCAAAAAGTTTTGTTTGAATGTGTTTGACTTTCATTTGGATCAATTAGCTTTGAAGAATGCATTTGACTTTCATTTGATTCAAAAAGCTTTGTTTGAATGTGTTTGACTTTCATTTGGATCAATTAGCTTTGAAGAATGCATTTGACTTTTATTTGATTCATTAAGCTTTGTGTGAATGTGTTTGACTTTCATTCGATTTAATTAGCTTTTAAGAATGCATTTGACTTTCATTTGATTCAAGAAGGTTTGTTTGAATGTTTTTGACTTTCATTATTTTCAATTAGCTTTGAAGAATGCATTTGACTTTCATTTGGTTCAAAAAACTTTGTTTGATTTGTATGACTTTCATTTTATTCAATTAGCTTAAAGAATGCATTTTAATTTCATTTGATTCAAAAAGCTTTGTTTGAATGTGTTTGACTTTCATTATATTCAATTAGCTTTGAATAATGCATTTGACTTTCATTTGATTCAAAAAGCTTTGTTTGAATGTATTTGACTTTCATTTGGATCAATTAGCTTTGAAGAATGCATTGACTTTCATTTGATTCAAAAAGCTTTGTTTGAATGTGTTTGACTTTCATTTGTTTTAATTAGCTTTGAAGAATGCATTTGTTTTCATTTGATTAGAAAAGTTTTGTTTGAATGTGATTGAATCTCATTTGATTAAATTAGGTTTGAAGATGCATTTTACTTTCATTTGACAAAAAGCTTTGTTTGAATGTGTTTGATTTTCATTCGATCTAATTAGCTTTTAAGAATGCATTTGACTTTCATTTTTCAAAAAACTTTGTTTGAATGTGTTTGACTTTCATTTTTTCAATTAGCTTTAAGAATGCATTATTTCATTTATTCAAAAGCTTTGTTTGAATGTGTTTGACTTTAATTCTATTCATAGCTTTGAAGAATGATTTTGACTTTCATTTGATTCATTAAGCTTTGTTTGAATGTGTTTGAATTTCATTCGATTCAATTAGCTTTTAAGAATGCATTTGACTTTCATTTGATTCAAAAAGTTTGTTTGAATGTGTTTGAACTTTCATTTGATTCAATTAGCTTTGAAGAATGCATTTGAATTTCATTTTATTCAAAAAGCTTTGTATGAATGCGTTTGACTTTCATTAGTTTCAATTAGCTTTGAAGAATGCAATTGACTTTTCATTTGATTTCAATTACCTTTGAAGAAATGCATTTGACTTTCATTTGATTCAAAAAGGTTTTGTTTGAATGTGTTTGACTTTCATTTGGATCAATTAGCTTTGAAGAATGCTTTGACTTTCATTTGATTCAAAAAAGCTTTGTTGAATGCGTTTGACTTTCATTAGTTTTCAATTAGCTTTGAAGAATGCAATTGACTTTCATTTGATCATTAAAGCTTTGTTTGAATGTCTTTGACTTTCATTCGATTCAATTAGCTTGTAAGACTGCATTTGACTTTCATTTGATTCAAAAAGGTTTGTATGAATGTATTTGACTTTCATTAATTTCAATTAGCTTTGAAGAATGCATTTGACTTTCATTTGGTTCAAAAACTTTGTTTGAATTTGTTTGACTTTCATTTTATTTCAATTAGCTTTAAAGAATGCATTTTAATTTCATTTGATTTCAAAAAGCTTTTGTTTGAATGTGTTTGACTTTTCATTATATTCAATTAGCTTTGAATAATGCATTTGACTTTCATTTGATTTAAAAAGCATTGTTTGAATGTATTTGACTTTCATTTGGATCAATTAGCTTTGAAGAATGCATTTTACTTTTTCATTTGACTCAATAAAGCTTTGGTGTGAATGTGTTTGATTTTCATTCGATTCAATTAGCTTTTAAGAATGCATTTGACTTTCATTTATTTCAAAAAGGTTTGTTTGAATGTGTTTTGACTTTCATTTGGATCAATTACCTTTTAAGAATGCATTTCACTTTTATTTGATTCAAAAAGCTTTGTTTTGAATGTTGACTTTCATTTGTTTCAATTAGCTTTGAAGAATGCATTTGACTTTCATTTGATTAGAAAAGTTTTGTTTGAATGTGATTGACTTTCATTTGATTAAATTAGCTTCGAAGAATGCATTTTACTTTCATTTGATTCAAAAGCTTTGTTTGAATGTGTTTGATTTTCATTTGATCTAATTAGCTTTTAAGAATGCATTTGACTTTTATTTTATTCAAAAAGGTTTTTTGAATGTGTTTGACTTTCATTAGTTTCAATTAGCTTTGAAGAATGCATTTGACTTTCATTTGGTTCAAAAAACTTTGTTTGAATGTGTTTGACTTTCATTTTATTCAATTAGCTTTAAAGAATGCATTTTAATTTCATTTTATTCAAAAAGCTTTGTTTGAATGTGTTTGACTTTCATTATATTCAATTAGCTTTGAAGAATGCATTAGACTTTCATTTGATTTAAAAAGCTTTGTTTGAATGTGTTTGACTTTCATTTGGATCAATTAGCTTTGAAGAATGCATTGACTTTCATTTGATTCAAAAAGCTTTGTTTGAATGTGTTTGACTTTAATTCTATTCATATAGCTTTGAAGAATGATTTTGACTTTCATTTGATTCATTAAGCTTTGTTTTGAATGTGTTTGACTTTCATTCGATTCAATTAGCTTTTAAGAATGCATTTGACTTTCATTTGATTCAAAAAGGTTTGTTTGAATGTGTTTGACTTTCATTTGATTCAATTAGCTTTGAAGAATGCATTTGAATTTCATTTTATTCAAAAGCTTTGTATGAATGCGTTTGACTTTCATTAGTTTCAATTAGCTTTGAAGAATGCAATTGACTTTCATTTGATTTCAATTACCTTTGAAGAATGCATTTGACTTTCATTTGATTCAAAAAGTTTTGTTTGAATGTGTTTGACTTTCATTTGGATCAATTAGCTTTGAAGAATGCATTTGACTTTCATTTGATTCAAAAAGCTTTGTTTGAATGTGTTTGACTTTCATTTGGATCAATTAGCTTTGAAGAATGCATTTGACTTTTATTTGATTCATCAAGCTTTGTGTGAATGTGTTTGACTTTCATTCGATTTAATTAGCTTTTAAGAATGCATTTGACTTTCATTTGATTCAAGAAGGTTTGTTTGAATGTTTTTTGACTTTTATTATTTTCAATTAGCTTTGAAGAATGCATTTGACTTTCATTTGGTTCAAAAAACTTTGTTTGTATTTGTATGACTTTCATTTTATTCAATTAGCTACAAAGAATGCATTTTAATTTCATTTGATTCAAAAAGCTTTGTTTGAATGTGTTTGACTTTCATTATATTCAATTAGCTTTGAATAATGCATTTGACTTTCATTTGATTTAAAAAGCATTGTTTGAATGTATTTGACTTTCATTTGGATCAATTACTTTGAAGTATGCATTTGACTTTCATTTGATTCAAAAAGCTTTGTTTGAATGTGTTTTGACTTTCATTTGTTTTAATTAGCTTTGAAGAATGCATTTGACTTTCATTTGATTAGAAAAGTTTTGTTTGAATGTGATTGACTCTCATTTGATTAAATTAGGTTTGAAGAATGCATTTTACTTTCATTTGACTCAAAAAAGCTTTGTTTTGAATGTGTTTGATTTTCATTCGATCTAATTAGCTTTTAAGAATGCATTTGACTTTCATTTATTTCAAAAAAGGTTTGTTTGAATGTGTTTGACTTTCATTTGGATCAATTACCTTTTAAGAATGCATTTGACTTTCATTTTGATTCAAAAAGCTTTGTTTGAATGTGTTTGACTTTCATTTGTTTCAATTAGCTTTGAAGAATGCATTTGACTTTCATTTGATTAGAAAAGTTTTGTTTGAATGTGATTCACTTTCATTTGATTAAATTAGGTTTGAAGAATGCATTTTACTTTCATTTGATTCAAAAAGCTTTGTTTGAATGTGTTTTGATTTTCATTTGATCTAATTAGCTTTTAAGAATGCATTTGACTTTCATTTATTTCAAAAAGGTTTTTTGAATGTGTTTGACTTTCATTAGTTTCAATTAGCTTTGAAGAATGCATTTGACTTTCATTTTGGTTCAAAAAACTTTGTTTGAATGTGTTTGACTTTCATTTTATTCAATTAGCTTTAAAGAATGCATTTTAATTTCATTTTATTCACAAAGCTTTGTTGAATGTGTTTGACTTTCATTATATTCAATTAGCTTTGAAGAATGCATTTGACTTTCATTTGATTTAAAAAGCTTTGTTTGAATGTGTTTGACTTTCATTTGGATCAATTAGCTTTGAAGAATGCATTGACTTTCATTTGATTCAAAAAGCTTTGTTTGAATGTGTTTGACTTTAATTCTATTCATATAGCTTTGAAGAATGATTTTGACTTTCATTTGATTCATTAAGCTTTGTTTTGAATGTGTTTGACTTTCATTCGATTCAATTAGCTTTTAAGAATGCATTTGACTTTCATTTGATTCAAAAAGGTTTGTTTGAATGTGTTTGACTTTCATTGATTCAATTAGCTTTGAAGAATGCATTTGAATTTTCATTTTTATTCAAAAAATCTTTGTATGAATGCGTTTGACTTTCATTAGTTTCAATTAGCTTTTGAAAGAATGCAATTGACTTTCATTTGATTCAATTACCTTTGAAGAATGCATTTGACTTTCATTTGATTCAAAAAGTTTTGTTTGAATGTGTTTGACTTTCATTTGGATCAATTAGCTTTGAAGAATGCATTTGACTTTCATTTATTTCAAAAAGGTTGTTTTGAATGTGTTTGACTTTCATTTGGATCAATTACCTTTTAAGAATGCATTTGACTTTTATTTGATTCAAAAAGCTTTGTTTGAATGTGTTTGACTTTCATTTGTTTCAATTAGCTTTGAAGAATGCATTTGACTTTCATTTGATTAGAAAAGTTTTGTTTGAATGTGATTGACTTTCATTTGATTAAATTAGCTTCGAAGAATGCATTTTACTTTCATTTGACTCAAAAAGCTTTGTTTGAATGTGTTTGATTTTCATTCGATCTAATTAGCTTTTAAGAATGCATTTGACTTTCATTTATTTCAAAAAGGTTTGTTTGAATGTGTTTGACTTTCATTAGTTTCAATTAGCTTTGAAGAATGCATTTGACTTTCATTTGGTTCAAAAAACTTTGTTTGAATATGTTTGACTTTATTTTTATTCAATTAGCCTTTAAAGAATGCATTTTAATTTCATTTGATTCAAAAATCTTTGTTTGAATGTGTTTGACTTTCATTATATTCAATTAGCTTTGAAGAATGCATTTGACTTTCATTTGATTTAAAAAGCGTTTGTTTGAATGTGTTTGACTTTCATTTGGATCAATTAGCTTTGAAGAATGCATTGACTTTCATTTGATTCAAAAAGCTTTGTTTGAATGTGTTTGACTTTAATTCTATTCATATAGCTTTGAAGAATGATTTTGACTTTCATTTGATTCATTAAGCTTTGTTTTGAATGTGTTTTGACTTTCATTCGATTCAATTAGCTTTTAAGAATGCATTTGACTTTCATTTGATTCAAAAAGGTTTGTTTGAATGTGTTTTGACTTTCATTTGATTCAATTAGCTTTTGAAGAATGCATTTGAATTTCATTTTATTCAAAAAGCTTTGTATGAATCGTTTGACTTTCATTAGTTTCAATTAGCTTTGAAGAATGCAATTGACTTTCATTATATTCAATTAGCTTTGAAGAATGCATTTAGACTTTCATTTGATTTAAAAAGCTTTGTTTGAATGTGTTTGACTTTCATTTGGATCAATTAGCTTTGAAGAATGCATTTGACTTTCATTTGATTCAAAAAGCTTTGTTTGAACGTGTTTGACTTTCATTTGGATCAATTAGCTTTGAAGAATGCATTTGACTTTTATTTGATTCATTAAGCTTTGTGTGAATGTGTTTGACTTTCATTCGATTTAATTAGCTTTAAGAATGCATTTGACTTTCATTTGATTCAAGAAAGGTTTGTTTGAATGTTTTTGACTTTCATTATTTTCAATTAGCTTTGAAGAATGCATTTGACTTTCATTTGGTTCAAAAAACTTTGTTTGAATTTGTATGACTTTCATTTTATTCAATTAGCTACAAAGAATGCATTTTAATTTCATTTGATTCAAAAAGCTTTGTTTGAATGTGTTTGACTTTCATTATATTCAATTAGCTTTGAATAATGCATTTGACTTTCATTTGATTTAAAAAGCATTGTTTGAATGTTTTTGACTTTCATTTGGATCAATTACCTTTGAAGTATGCATTTGACTTTCATTTGATTTAAAAAGCTTTGTTTGAATGTGTTTGACTTTCATTTGTTTTAATTAGCTTTGAAGAATGCATTTGACTTTCATTTGATTAGAAAAGTTTTGTTTGAATGTGATTGACTCTCATTTGATTAAATTAGGTTTGAAGAATGCATTTTACTTTCATTTGACTCAAAAAGCTTTGTTTGAATGTGTTTGATTTTCATTCGATCTAATTAGCTTTTAAGAATGCATTTGACTTTCATTTATTTCAAAAAGGTTTGTTTGAATGTGTTTGACTTTCATTTGGATCAATTACCTTTTAAGAATGCATTTGACTTTCATTTGATTCAAAAAAGCTTTGTTTGAATGTGTTTGACTTTCATTTGTTTCAATTAGCTTTGAAGAATGCATTTGACTTTCATTTGATTAGAAAAGTTTTGTTTGAATGTGATTCACTTTCATTTGATTAAATTAGGTTTGAAAGAATGCATTTTACTTTCATTTGATTCAAAAAGCTTTGTTTGAATGTGTTTGATTTTCATTTGATCTAATTAGCTTTTAAGAATGCATTTGACTTTTATTTATTTCAAAAAGGTTTTTTGAATGTGTTTGACTTTCAATTAGTTTCAATTAGCTTTGAAGAATGCATTTGACTTTCATTTGGTTCAAAAAAACTTTGTTTGAATGTGTTTGACTTTCATTTTATTCAATTAGCTTTAAAGAATGCATTTTAATTTCATTTTATTCACAAAGCTTTGTTTGAATGTGTTTGACTTTCATTATATTCAATTAGCTTTGAAGAATGCATTTGACTTTCATTTGATTTAAAAAGCTTTGTTTGAATGTGTTTGACTTTCATTTGGATCAATTAGCTTTGAAGAATGCATTGACTTTCATTTGATTCAAAAAGCTTTGTTTGAATGTGTTTGACTTTAATTCTATTCATATAGCTTTGAAGAATGATTTTGACTTTCATTTGATTCATTAAGCTTTGTTTTGAATGTGTTTGACTTCATTCGATTCAATTAGCTTTTAAGAATGCATTTGACTTTCATTTGATTCAAAAAGGTTTGTTTTGAATGTGTTTGACTTTCAATTGATTCAATTAGCTTTGAAGAATGCATTTGAATTTCATTTTTATTCAAAAATCTTTGTATGAATGCGTTTGACTTTCATTAGTTTCAATTAGCTTTGAAGAATGCAATTGACTTTCATTTGATTCAATTACCTTTGAAGAATGCATTTGACTTTCATTTGATTCAAAAAGTTTTGTTTGAATGTGTTTGACTTTCATTTGGATCAATTAGCTTTGAAGAATGCATTTGACTTTCATTTATTTCAAAAAGGTTGTTTTGAATGTGTTTGACTTTCATTTGGATCAATTACCTTTTAAGAATGCATTTGACTTTTATTTGATTCAAAAAGCTTTGTTTGAATGTGTTTGACTTTCATTTGTTTCAATTAGCTTTGAAGAATGCATTTGACTTTCATTTGATTAGAAAAGTTTTGTTTGAATGTGATTGACTTTCATTTGATTAAATTAGCTTCGAAGAATGCATTTTACTTTCATTTGACTCAAAAGCTTTGTTTGAATGTGTTTGATTTTCATTCGATCTAATTAGCTTTTAAGAATGCATTTGACTTTCATTTATTTCAAAAAAGGTTTGTTTGAATGTGTTTGACTTTCATTAGTTTCAATTAGCTTTGAAGAATGCATTTGACTTTCATTTGGTTCAAAAAACTTTGTTTGAATATGTTTTGACTTTTATTTTATTCAATTAGCTTTAAAGAATGCATTTTAATTTCATTTGATTCAAAAATCTTTTGTTTGAATGTGTTTGACTTTCATTATATTCAATTAGCTTTGAAGAATGCATTTGACTTTCATTTGATTTAAAAAGCTGTTGTTTGAATGTGTTTGACTTTCATTTGGATCAATTAGCTTTGAAGAATGCATTGACTTTCATTTGATTCAAAAAGCTTTGTTTGAATGTGTTTGACTTTAATTCTATTCATATAGCTTTGAAGAATGATTTTGACTTTCATTTGATTCATTAAGCTTTGTTTTGAATGTGTTTGACTTTCATTCGATTCAATTAGCTTTTAAGAATGCATTTGACTTTCATTTGATTCAAAAAGGTTTGTTTGAATGTGTTTGACTTTCATTTGATTCAATTAGCTTTGAAGAATGCATTTGAATTTCATTTTATTCAAAAAGCTTTGTATGAATGCGTTTGACTTTCATTAGTTTCAATTAGCTTTGAAGAATGCAATTGACTTTCATTTTCAATTAGCTTTGAAGAATGCATTGACTTTCATTTGATTCAAAAAGTTTTGTTTGAATGTGTTTGACTTTCATTTGGATCAATTAGCTTTGAAGAATGCATTTGACTTTCATTTGATTCAAAAAGCTTTGTTTGAATGTGTTTGACTTTCATTTGGATCAATTAGCTTTGAAGAATGCAATTTGACTTTTATTTTGATTCATTAAGCTTTGTGTGAATGTGTTTGACTTTCATTCGATTTAATTAGCTTTTAAGAATGCATTTGACTTTCATTTGATTCAAGAAGGTTTGTTTGAATGTTTTTGACTTTCATTATTTTCAATTAGCTTTGAAGAATGCATTTGACTTTCATTTGGTTCAAAAAACTTTGTTTGAATTTGTATGACTTTCATTTTATTCAATTAGCTACAAAGAATGCATTTTAATTTCATTTGATTCAAAAAGCTTTGTTTGAATGTGTTTGACTTTCATTATATTCAATTAGCTTTGAATAATGCATTTGACTTTCATTTGATTTAAAAAAGCATTGTTTGAATGTATTTGACTTTCATTTGGATCAATTACCTTTGAAGTATGCATTTGACTTTCATTTGATTCAAAAAGCTTTGTTTGAATGTGTTTGACTTTCATTTGTTTTAATTAGCTTTGAAGAATGCATTTGACTTTCATTTGATTAGAAAAGTTTTGTTTGAATGTGATTGACTCTCATTTGATTAAATTAGGTTTGAAGAATGCATTTTACTTTCATTTGACTCAAAAAGCTTTGTTTGAATGTGTTTGATTTTCATTCGATCTAATTAGCTTTTAAGAATGCATTTGACTTTCATTTATTTCAAAAAGGTTTGTTTGAATGTGTTTGACTTTCATTTGGATCAATTACCTTTTAAGAATGCATTTGACTTTCATTTGATTCAAAAAGCTTTGTTTGAATGTGTTTGACTTTCATTTGTTTCAATTAGCTTTGAAGAATGCATTTGACTTTCATTTGATTAGAAAAGTTTTGTTTGAATGTGATTGACTTTCATTTGATTAAATTAGCTTCGAAGAATGCATTTTACTTTCATTTGACTCAAAAAGCTTTGTTTGAATGTGTTTGATTTTCATTCGATCTAATTAGCTTTTAAGAATGCATTTGACTTTCATTTATTTCAAAAAGGTTTGTTTGAATGTGTTTGACTTTCATTAGTTTCAATTAGCTTTGAAGAATGCATTTGACTTTCATTTGGTTCAAAAAACTTTGTTTGAATGTGTTTGACTTTCATTTTATTCAATTAGCTTTTAAGAATGCATTTTAATTTCATTTGATTCAAAAAGCTTTGTTTGAATGTGTTTGACTTTCATTATATTCAATTAGCTTTGAAGAATGCATTAGACTTTCATTTGATTTAAAAAGCTTTGTTTGAATGTGTTTGACTTTTCATTTGGATCAATTAGCTTTGAAGAATGCATTGACTTTCATTTGATTCAAAAAAGCTTTGTTTGAATGTGTTTGACTTTAATTCTATTCATATAGCTTTGAAGAATGATTTTGACTTTCATTTGATTCATTAAGCTTTGTTTTGAATGTGTTTGACTTTCATTCGATTCAATTAGCTTTTAAGAATGCATTTGACTTTCATTTGATTCAAAAAGGTTTGTTTGAATGTGTTTGACTTTCATTTGATTCAATTAGCTTTGAAGAATGCATTTGAATTTCATTTTATTCAAAAAGCTTTGTATGAATGCGTTTGACTTTCATTAGTTTCAATTAGCTTTGAAGAATGCAATTGACTTTCATTTGATTCAATTACCTTTGAAGAATGCATTTGACTTTCATTTGATTCAAAAAGTTTTGTTTGAATGTGTTTGACTTTCATTTGGATCAATTAGCTTTGAAGAATGCATTTGACTTTCATTTGATTCAAAAAGCTTTGTTTGAATGTGTTTGACTTTCATTTGGATCAATTAGCTTTGAAGAATGCATTTGACTTTTATTTGATTCATTAAGCTTTGTGTGAATGTGTTTGACTTTCATTCGATTTAATTAGCTTTTAAGAATGCATTTGACTTTCATTTGATTCAAGAAGGTTTGTTTGAATGTTTTTTGACTTTCATTATTTTCAATTAGCTTTGAAGAATGCATTTGACTTTCATTTGGTTCAAAAAACTTTGTTTGAATTTGTATGACTTTCATTTTATTCAATTAGCTACAAAGAATGCATTTTAATTTCATTTGATTCAAAAAGCTTTGTTTGAATGTGTTTGACTTTCATTATATTTCAATTAGCTTTGAATAATGCATTTGACTTTTCATTTGATTTAAAAAGCATTGTTTGAATGTATTTGACTTTCATTTGGATCAATTACCTTTGAAGTATGCATTTGACTTTCATTTGATTCAAAAAGCTTTGTTTGAATGTGTTTGACTTTCATTTGTTTTAATTAGCTTTGAAGAATGCATTTGACTTTCATTTGATTAGAAAAGTTTTGTTTGAATGTGATTGACTCTCATTTGATTAAATTAGGTTTGAAGAATGCATTTTTACTTTCATTTGACTCAAAAAGCTTTGTTTGAATGTGTTTGATTTTCATTCGATCTAATTAGCTTTTAAGAATGCATTTGACTTTCATTTATTTCAAAAAGGTTTGTTTGAATGTGTTTGACTTTCATTTGGATCAATTACCTTTTAAGAATGCATTTGACTTTCATTTGATTCAAAAAGCTTTGTTTGAATGTGTTTGACTTTCATTTCGTTTCAATTAGCTTTGAAGAATGCATTTGACTTTCATTGATTAGAAAAGTTTTGTTTGAATGTGATTGACTTTCATTTGATTAAATTAGCTTCGAAGAATGCATTTTACTTTCATTTGACTCAAAAAGCTTTGTTTGAATGTGTTTGATTTTCATTCGATCTAATTAGCTTTTAAGAATGCATTTGACTTTCATTTATTTCAAAAAGGTTTGTTTGAATGTGTTTGACTTTCATTAGTTTCAATTAGCTTTGAAGAATGCATTTTGACTTTCATTTGGTTCAAAAACTTTGTTTGAATGTGTTTGACTTTCATTTTATTCAATTAGCTTTAAAGAATGCATTTTAATTTCATTTGATTCAAAAAGCTTGTTTGAATGTGTTTGACTTTCATTATATTCAATTAGTTTTGAAGAATGCATTAGACTTTCATTTGATTTAAAAAGCTTTGTTTGAATGTGTTTGACTTTCATTTGGATCAATTAGCTTTGAAGAATGCATTGACTTTCATTTGATTCAAAAAGCTTTGTTTGAATGTGTTTGACTTTAATTCTATTCATATAGCTTTGAAGAATGATTTTGACTTTCATTTGATTCATTAAGCTTTGTTTTGAATGTGTTTGACTTTCATTCGATTCAATTAGCTTTTAAGAATGCATTTGACTTTCATTTGATTCAAAAAGGTTTGTTTGAATGTGTTTGACTTTCATTTTATTCACATTAGCTTTGAAGAATGCATTGAATTTCATTTTATTCAAAAAGCTTTGTATGAATGCGTTTGACTTTCATTAGTTTCAATTAGCTTTGAAGAATGCAATTGACTTTCATTTGATTCAATTACCTTTGAAGAATGCATTTGACTTTCATTTGATTCAAAAAGTTTTGTTTGAATGTGTTTGACTTTCATTTGGATCAATTAGCTTTGAAGAATGCATTTGACTTTCATTTGATTCAAAAAGCTTTGTTTGAATGTGTTTGACTTTCATTTGGATCAATTAGCTTTGAAGAATGCATTTGACTTTTATTTGATTCATTAAGCTTTGTGTGAATGTGTTTGACTTTCATTCGATTTAATTAGCTTTTAAGAATGCATTTGACTTTCATTTGATTCAAGAAGGTTTGTTTGAATGTTTTTGACTTTCATTATTTTCAATTAGCTTTGAAGAATGCATTTGACTTTCATTTGGTTCAAAAAACTTTGTTTGAATTTGTATGACTTTCATTTTATTCAATTAGCTACAAAGAATGCATTTTAATTTCATTTGATTCAAAAAGCTTTGTTTGAATGTGTTTGACTTTCATTATATTCAATTAGCTTTGAATAATGCATTTGACTTTCATTTGATTTAAAAAGCATTGTTTGAATGTATTTGACTTTCATTTGGATCAATTACCTTTGAAGTATGCATTTGACTTTCATTTGATTTAAAAAGCTTTGTTTGAATGTGTTTGACTTTCATTTGTTTTAATTAGCTTTGAAGAATGCATTTGACTTTCATTTGATTAGAAAAGTTTTGTTTGAATGTGATTGACTCTCATTTGATTAAATTAGGTTTGAAGAATGCATTTTACTTTCATTTGACTCAAAAAGCTTTGTTTGAATGTGTTTGATTTTCATTCGATCTAATTAGCTTTTAAGAATGCATTTGACTTTCATTTATTTCAAAAAGGTTTGTTTGAATGTGTTTGACTTTCATTTGGATCAATTACCTTTTAAGAATGCATTTGACTTTCATTTGATTCAAAAAGCTTTGTTTGAATGTGTTTGACTTTCATTTGTTTCAATTAGCTTTGAAGAATGCATTTGACTTTCATTTGATTAGAAAAGTTTTGTTTGAATGTGATTGACTTTCATTTGATTAAATTAGCTTCGAAGAATGCATTTTACTTTCATTTGACTCAAAAAGCTTTGTTTGAATGTGTTTGATTTTCATTCGATCTAATTAGCTTTTAAGAATGCATTTGACTTTCATTTATTTCAAAAAGGTTTGTTTGAATGTGTTTGACTTTCATTAGTTTCAATTAGCTTTGAAGAATGCATTTGACTTTCATTTGGTTCAAAAAACTTTGTTTGAATGTGTTTGACTTTCATTTTATTCAATTAGCTTTAAAGAATGCATTTTAATTTCATTTGATTCAAAAAGCTTTGTTTGAATGTGTTTGACTTTCATTATATTCAATTAGCTTTGAAGAATGCATTGACTTTCATTTGATTTAAAAAGCTTTGTTTGAATGTGTTTGACTTTCATTTGGATCAATTAGCTTTGAAGAATGCATTGACTTTCATTTGATTCAAAAAGCTTTGTTTGAATGTTTTGACTTTAATTCTATTCATATAGCTTTGAAGAATGATTTTGACTTTCATTTGATTCATTAAGCTTTGTTTTGAATGTGTTTGACTTTCATTCGATTCAATTAGCTTTTAAGAATGCATTTGACTTTCATTTGATTCAAAAAGGTTTGTTTGAATGTGTTTGACTTTCATTTGATTCAATTAGCTTTTGAAGAATGCATTTGAATTTCATTTTATTCAAAAAGCTTTGTATGAATGCGTTTGACTTTCATTAGTTTCAATTAGCTTTGAAGAATGCAATTGACTTTCATTTGATTCAATTACCTTTTGAAGAATGCATTTGACTTTCATTTGATCAAAAAGTTTTGTTTGAATGTGTTTGACTTTCATTTGGATCAATTAGCTTTGAAGAATGCATTTGACTTTCATTTGATTCAAAAAGCTTTGTTTGAATGTGTTTGACTTTCATTTGGATCAATTAGCTTTGAAGAATGCATTTGACTTTTATTTGATTCATTAAGCTTTGTGTGAATGTGTTTGACTTTCATTCGATTTAATTAGCTTTTAAGAATGCATTTGACTTTCATTTGATTCAAGAAGGTTTGTTTGAATGTTTTTGACTTTCATTATTTTCAATTAGCTTTGAAGAATGCATTTGACTTTCATTTGGTTCAAAAAACTTTGTTTGAATTTGTATGACTTTCATTTTATTCAATTAGCTACAAAGAATGCATTTTAATTTCATTTGATTCAAAAAGCTTTGTTTGAATGTGTTTGACTTTCATTATATTCAATTAGCTTTGAATAATGCATTTGACTTTCATTTGATTTAAAAAGCATTGTTTGAATGTATTTGACTTTCATTTGGATCAATTACCTTTGAAGTATGCATTTGACTTTCATTTGATTTAAAAAGCTTTGTTTGAATGTGTTTGACTTTCATTTGTTTTAATTAGCTTTGAAGAATGCATTTGACTTTCATTTGATTAGAAAAGTTTTGTTTGAATGTGATTGACTCTCATTTGATTAAATTAGGTTTGAAGAATGCATTTTACTTTCATTTGACTCAAAAAGCTTTGTTTGAATGTGTTTTTTCATTCGATCTAATTAGCTTTTAAGAATGCATTTGACTTTCATTTATTTCAAAAAGGTTTGTTTGAATGTGTTTGACTTTCATTTGGATCAATTACCTTTTAAGAATGCATTTGACTTTCATTTGATTCAAAAAGCTTTGTTTGAATGTGTTTGACTTTCATTTGTTTCAATTAGCTTTGAAGAATGCATTTGACTTTCATTTGATTAGAAAAGTTTTGTTTGAATGTGATTGACTTTCATTTGATTAAATTAGCTTCGAAGAATGCATTTTACTTTCATTTGACTCAAAAAGCTTTGTTTGAATGTGTTTGATTTTCATTCGATCTAATTAGCTTTTAAGAATGCATTTGACTTTCATTTATTTCAAAAAGGTTTGTTTGAATGTGTTTGACTTTCATTAGTTTCAATTAGCTTTGAAGAATGCATTTGACTTTCATTTGGTTCAAAAAACTTTGTTTGAATGTGTTTGACTTTCATTTTATTCAATTAGCTTTAAAAATGCATTTTAATTTCATTTCAAAAAGCTTTGTTTGAATGTGTTTGACTTTCATTATATTCAATTAGCTTTGAAGAATGCATTGACTTTCATTTGATTTAAAAAGCTTTGTTTGAATGTGTTTGACTTTCATTTGGATCAATTAGCTTTGAAGAATGCATTGACTTTCATTTGATTCAAAAAGCTTTGTTTGAATGTGTTTGACTTTAATTCTATTCATATAGCTTTGAAGAATGATTTTGACTTTCATTTGATTCATTAAGCTTTGTTTTGAATGTGTTTGACTTTCATTCGATTCAATTAGCTTTTAAGAATGCATTTGACTTTCATTTGATTCAAAAAGGTTTGTTTGAATGTGTTTGACTTTCATTTGATTCAATTAGCTTTGAAGAATGCATTTGAATTTCATTTTATTCAAAAAGCTTTGTATGAATGCGTTTGACTTTCATTAGTTTCAATTAGCTTTGAAGAATGCAATTGACTTTCATTTGATTCAATTACCTTTGAAGAATGCATTTGACTTTCATTTGATTCAAAAAGTTTTGTTTGAATGTGTTTGACTTTCATTTTCAATTAGCTTTGAAGAATGCATTTGACTTTCATTTGATTCAAAAAGCTTTGTTTGAATGTGTTTGACTTTCATTTGGATCAATTAGCTTTGAAGAATGCATTTGACTTT
>NW_018745381.1:0-47619 GCF_001683475.1 Chenopodium quinoa
TGCTAATTGAATCAAATGAAAGTCAAACATGATTAGGGGATTTTTCCCCACCAATCACCATCTGACAAGTGGACCAATCAGGTTCCGCCATGTGTCCGTCACATGGGCCAATATGAGCCTGCCACGTGTCAAGCAATGATCCGTCCACATGGACCAATTACGACACAACACGTGTCCTTCCCATGACACCTGGATAACCGGTCACCTAGGCCCAACTTCCGAGGGAAGCCCAATCAGCCCAAGGTTAACCTAAACCTAGATTGACACGTTTCCCGAGGTTATAAATACCTCCCTTAATCCACATTAAGGGAGATAACATGCTAAAAAACGCAGATTACACACATTAAACACTCTCACCTAGAGAGATCAATCACTTTAATTTCCGCATTAATTACTCCTTAAATCAAGTACTAACTTGACCGTCGGAGGCGGATCTCCAACCATCCGGAGCATCCGTTTGTTTTGTAGGTACAGGCGTCCGGTTCCAGTCTCGGAATTGTAACTCTCCCGCAGGACATCAGAAATCCCCGAAACATTTTGGCGCCGTCTGTGGGGAGAGTACTTCTGAGATGGCATCCACGTCTGTACCGACTCCTGAAGAGAGGCGTCCCCTAGACGACCCTCAAGTTCAGTCGGACCACGATACTGAGAATGAATTTGAAGTTGAAGCTCAACACAGCTTCAGACGGGACCCTAAGGGCCCGACGTACCCGTCATACCGAAAGGAGGGAACGGGAACATCTTCAAACTGGAAGCGAGCCAGCAGGCGCACCGCCTGTTCGGCAGCAGCCGACTGATGGGTCTGCTCCCATCACAAGGAACGAACTCATGACCTTCATGAGGAACTTCAAGGGAGAAATTCAAGAGTTGATCAATAAGAAGTCGCCTGCTCTGGAGAAGGAGCAGTCGGCTAAGAAACCCTCCACTTCACTTAGAGGAAACCAGTTCAAGGGCGAGAGGCGACCCCTCATCCTAAATCTAGGAAGTGGGAGCCACCTGCCTTGATTTCACAAAATACCGTTTCCCTACTCCGGGAAATAGGAAAACCTGTTCGTCATATTCAGGCGGACGGGTCGAGGAAAACATACACAGACGCTCGGCTACTGCTAGAGTAGAAGAAGAGTGACCGATTGTCAGAGTCGGCCTCTACTTCAAACTTCCAAGACAGTCTGCGAAATACCTCAATGAGGCATACTCAGTCGTATCGTGAGAATCAGTCAGGCGGCACCTCCCGTCAGTCCGCCTTTCATAGCGACCAGGCGGTACCAAACTTACCGTTTGTACCGCAACAACAGTATTTTTTACAGCCACCTCCGTTTGGTGGACATGCAGCAAGAAATGTCCAACCTATGGACTGGCAGCTTAGACTTGGTGAACAACCGTCGGCCTTCTCCAAGGAAATTACTGAAGCCGCTCAGCCGGCCAAAGTGAAAAATGTATTAGTAGGCGCCTATGACGGCACTACTAACCCAGAGACCATCTGATGGCATTCACCAACCTGATGTACCTTCAAGGGTTGGATGATCCCACTTGGTGCAAGTTGTTTCCCAGCGACTCTCAAAGGAATCGCACAACAATGGTTCGGCAACCTACCGACTGGTTGTGTAAATAACTTCAAGACGCTTGCTTACTTATTCACCTCCAACTTCGCCATGAACATCCCTGCGAAGAAGACGACCCTTGATTTAGGACAATTCAGCAGGGCGAGAAGGAGGGGCTTCGTTCTTACATCAGGCGGTTTAACCTGATGAGAATACAGATTCAAGGGTTACCGGATAAAGTAGCCTATATTGACTTTTTCAGAGGTCTCAAAGACGAATCGAATTTCAAATTTGATTTGGTCCGAAAGAGGGTGGCGACTCTTCAAGAGGCCTTGATTGAAGCAGAAGCCTATATACAGGCGACTGATCTTTGTAGTACGGTAAAACAGTCAGACGGGAAAAGGTCCGACAAAGAGAAGGACGACAGAAACAGTCGTCAAACAAAGACGAGAAGAGAAAAGAGGTCTGGGCGGTCTGATTTCTCTAAACAGCCGGCCCAGAAAAAGAAAAATGAATTCAAAACCATACTCCCCAAAGTATGCATTTAACAAGGATAACCAATTTATCCTAAAGGAATTGAGAAGCCGGTCCCCATGAAGGGTTCTGCAAACAATCGGAACCAAGAAAAATTATGTGCTTATCATGAAGATGTTGGTCATCACACCAATGAATGCATCACTCTCATGCGGTATCTGGACCGCCTGGCTGAGCAAGGTGATCTTGACACTTATGTCAAGAAATCTACGGGGAACACTTCCTCAAAAAAGCAGTCGGCTAAAAAGAATCAAAAGGCCGACAGCTCCGATACAGATGATGCAGTCGTCTACACCATTGCAGGCGGCTTCTCAGGAGGCGGCCCCACTATTAGGGGCAACAAAGACAATATCAGACGGTTAGATATAAATTTCGTTCACCAAGAACGACCCTCCAAATATTCATTTCCTGAGATTGTCATCACTGAAGAAGATCTAGGAGGGGTAAGAGGGCCGCATGACGACCCTATCGTTATTGAATGTAAAGTGGCCAACCAGAGAGTTGGCCGAATCTCATAGATACCGAAGCTCCTCAGATCTCATCAGTAGCCAATGTCTGTCGAAACTAAAATATCAGACTGATTGCATACATCCGGCATCCCACCCTTTAGTAGGGTTTGGAGGAGGAGTCGTCCACCCAGTGGGACGAGTGGTTTTACCCATCCGCCTGGGCGAAGAAGGGGAAGGACGACACATGGTAGTCCGGTTCCTGGTAGTAAAAAGAACTCTCGGCCTACAACATGATTCTGGGACGACCAACCCTGAATAATTCCAAGGATGTTATAATCCCATCTCTTATGTTGCTCAAGTTTTGAGAGGGATAATGGAACAGTCGGGTCCCTAAGAGGAGATCAGAGGATGGCCCGAGAGTGCTATCTCTCGGATGTCAAGCCCATTGTTATGGCCAGTGGGTCGAGTGGTGGAAAAATAGACCTTGACAATGTCAAGGAGAGTGCGCCTGTTCAAAAAGCAGGCGGCAAGAAGAGAAAGGCATCCCAGACAAGGGCCGCAAGAAAAGACAGAAAATAGCAATCATTGGCAGAGGAGCGGTCGGATGAATTCCGCCCTCAGCCGGCTGGTGAGCATACGGACTTGATTTTAGACGATTCACGTCCTGAGCGAACAGTCAAAGTTGGGACGACTGCTCTGAGAGTCCTGGGTGACGACTTTCACACACTATTGAAAGAATACAAGGACATCTTTGCATTCGAAGTCCATGAAATGCCAGGCATTAGTCTTGTTCTGGCGGTACATAAACTGGTCGTGGATCCGAAAAAGAAGCCGGTACGGCAGAAGAAGCGGAACCATGGCGAAGAAAGAAGTCAGGCGGCAGCCGCCGAAGTTAAAAAATTACTTGACGCAGGGTTCATTCGGCAATGTTACTTCCCAGACTGGGTTTGCAAATGTGGTGCTTGTTAAAAAGCCGAATGACACCTGGCGAATGTGTGTAAACTACACAGACTTAAACAAGGCGTACCCCAAAGACAGTTACCCTCTGCCTAAAATTGATAACCTGGTCGACTCAACAGCCGGCCATGCTTTGATGAGCTTTATGGACGCCTACTCTGGTTTCCATCAAATTCCTTTATGGAAGAAAGATCAGGAGAAGACGGCCTTCGTCACTGATCAGGGGTTATACTGTTACACGGTCATGCCGTTTGGTCTTAAGAATGCCCCGGCCACTTTCCAGCGAATGATAAACACTGTGTTCTTTGATCAAATTCGGAGAAATGTCGAAGCATATATTGATGATATGATTGTCAAGTCTAAACTTCAGAAAGATCATCTGTCGGACCTCCGAGAAACTTTCGCCACACTCAGGCGGCACCATGTCATGCTCAATCCCAAGAAATGTGTCTTTGGAGTTGAGTCTGGGAAATTTCTCGGATTCCTTATCAATCAGAGAGGAATAGAGGCGAACCCTGAGAAGGTGCAGGCGGTCATTGACATGCAGTCGCCTCGTACCATCCGAGAGGTTCAGAAGTTAACAGGTTGTCTGGCGGCCTTGGGAAGATTTCTAAGCCGATCAGGCGACAAATGCCTATACTTTTTCCAGGCAATTAAGAAAAAGGCAAGGTTTGAATGGGGGCCGGATGCTAAGGCGGCCTTCCAGAAATTGAAAGTTCACTTGCATTCCTTGCCGAGGCTGGTCAGCCTTTGCCCAAAGAAGTACTCTACATGTACCTGGCCGTCTCTGATCATGTGTTAAGCGCTGTTCTCCTTGCTGAAAGAGACGGCTGTCAGCTTCCGGTCTACTTTGTTAGTCATGTACTGAAAAATGCCGAGTTGAGGTATCCCTTAGTGGAGAAATTTGGTCTTGCACTCTTCATGGCTGTTAAAAAATTGAAGCCCTACTTTTTGGCACATGCATTCGTCGTGTATACAGACCAACCTATCAAGCGGCCACTGACCATCATGGAGTCGTCAGGCCGAATGATCAAATGGGCCATAGAAATACAGAGCCTCGAAGTTACTTTCGAGCCTAGAAAAGCAGTGAAGGGGCAAGCCTTTGCTGACTTTATTGTTGAGATGACTCGTCCTCCTGACTCTCAAGTTACAAACCAAGTCTGGAAGGTATATGTGGACGGAAGCTCTACTTCAAATGGTTGTGGAGCAGGCGTCATATGTCAGTCGCCAGAGGGCGACAGGTACGAGTATGCTCTACGCTTCAGTTTTCAGGCCTCAAACAATGAGGCAGAATATGAAGCTTTACTAGCCGGAATCCGCATGTGCAAGGCGGCAGGGGCAAGAAAAATAGACGCCTGTTCCGATTCACAATTGATAGTGAGTCAGTACAATGGCGAATACGAAGCAACCCATCCGGCCATGATCAAGTATTTACAGGCGGTCCGACAAGCAGTCGGCTCCCTTGAGGATTTCCATCTGATCCAAGTGCCGAGATCAGAAAACAACCAGGCGGATGCACTGTCAAAATTAGCATCATCCGCCTCCTGTGATACTCCTCGAACTGTTTTTTAGGAAGTAATGGAGAAGAAAAGCATCGAGGAAGACCCTATTGGAACCCTAGACAGAAGCTCAACCTGGATGGATCCAATCAGGGCATATCTGACAAACGGTACCCTGCCGGATGATCATCAACAGGCGGCAGCACTGAAAAAACGAGCAACCAGTTTTGAAATAATAAAGGGAGAACTTCACAAAAGGGGGTACCTTCAACCCTTCTTAAAATGTGTTACTCCAGAAAAGGGACGAGAGATACTAGACGATCTTCACTCTGGTTACTGTGCTTCCCATATAGGCGGTAGGAAGCTTGCTCAACGGGCAAGGCGGTAGGGCTACTTTTGGCCTACTTTAGAAGCAGATGCGATGGTGATGGTGAAAAAATGTGACAAGTGCCAAAGGTTTGGCAAACTAATTCACCGTCCGGCTACTGACCTCACTACCATTCATAGCCCACTACTACTACTCAGTTACTTGGCGACTAGGTAACATCATGTTTACTTGGTCAAACCACTTTCCTACTTGGTTAATTTTACAAATGACAGGACCGCCTGCCTAAAGGGGATCCAGTCTTTAAAATGGTTCGAATACCGATTGGATAAATGGCCGACTGATTGTCTAACCTAGAAACAGACAACCAGTCGTCCAGGGGAATAGGCGGCGTGACTAACTATCCGTACCTGTCTGCAACTATCGGCCATGTAAAACAGTCGGTATAGTGTACATTGGATATCAGAATATTCAATACTTAAACAAATTTGAAGCAAAACAAAAAATTCATTAAAAAGAAGCCGGTCATTAAAGACCGGCAAAATATTCAGAGCCCCGGCCCCTGGCCGGGTAAATACAAACAAACGGCACGCAGGCCGTGGAAAGAAGACATAAAGCTTAAGAAGGGGGCAGATCTTCAATATTAGCAGCTGCCGCCTGGTCAGCACTCTTCTTGCTGGACTCGGCTTCAGCTGCATCCTTCTTTGGTGCATTACCCCCAAGCGGCACAAGCGCCACTACCGGCTGCTCCTCCTCCTCCAATGCCTCCTCCAACGCCTCTTCCTCAGCAGCCGCCAAAATCTCTTGATTATATCTATCAGAACACTGGCGGTACGTTTTTTCCCATGAGGCAAAGTCGGCATTGGGGAAGAGGCGGCCCCAAGTCATGCACTGGATTTGAGCAGAGTCTTCCATCATCTCCCGGACCAGCTCTTTCTTTTCTTGCTCGGCCTTTTCCGAGAGCTTCTGAGTAAGACTCTTCTCCTGGGTCACCAGGCGTACCTTTACGCTCGCCAAGGATTTCTCCAAGGTTTCGTATGAGGACATCTTTTGGCGAAGAGGTCTCAGCTCGGCCTTGAGGTTGTTGATGGTCGCCTCCAGCTCGCTATTCCTCTTCTGGGCCGCCTCTAACTGAGCCTGGATAGCGGCGGTAGCTTGCGCCTGATAATAAAGAATATCAATGGTCAGAACTTCATTTTGGGCAATTTGAAACATTGCCTTATCACAGTCAGAGGCGGCCATAGCTTTTGCAGCCATTACCTCTTTGTTCTTCCGGTCAAGCGGCTTGCGAAGGCTGTTCACTCGGAGCAAGGCCTAAGTAAACAGGCGTCAGTTTCCAAACAAAAAAGAAAACAGGCGTCCTGGAATTCAAATACTCAAAAATATGCTAAGTATACCTCAGCAAGGACCCCTGCAATCCCGTCTAGGTCAATGGTGCCGACACCCCTGACCGCCTCCATTTCAGCTGGAGGAACGACCTTGATCAAAGACTTGGCCACCTCGACCAAGTCAGGCTCCTGAGGGCCGGCTGCATCAAGCATAAACAAACGGATTAGACCTAGTAAAGAAGGGAGCAAGTCTAAAATTTACAAGTATAATTTCATACTTCTAGGTGGCTCAGCTGGAGTTTTAGAAGAAGTGGCCGGCTGTTTCTCAGCCGCCGCATGTTTCCTCGCAGAACTAGGAGAGCTCGCAACAGTCGTCCTCCGGGCCTTGGGGTCCGGCTGTTGCGAAGAAGAAGCTCTTGGAGCGCCCGTCTAAAAAAGAAGAAAAGAGTCAGTATATACATAAACAACTCCAAAAAGAGGGTGAAAGGTTCGAAGCCCACCAAGGGTGCCCCTTGTTGGGGGGAGTCGGTTGAAGACTGTTGCATGATGGAGGCCCGCAACATGGCTGCCGCAGTCTTGGAGGCGGTAATTTGCTCATGGCGTCCGCTGCAAAAAACAAATAGCAAAGTTAATAAAAGTCATAACAAGAAATGCACGGAAAAGCAGAGTATTCGACAGGCCGGCTACCTCTTGAGCACCGGCTGCTGAGGCCACAGGCGGCCAAAAAGTACTCGTCGTAGAGCCATTTGAAGCTCGGGACGCAGTGCAGGGGTACTTGCTCTCGTACCCCTGAAGTAGAGTTCACCTTCGACTCTACTTTGAAGAGTCATTTATCTAGGATCTCTTTCTTAGCCTTGGGGGGAACATGAGGCATGCTGCGGCCGCCTGCAAGAAGGGGCGGATTCCTGTTCCACCTGTTGAAGCGCTTGTTCAGCTCTGTGTCTGAACTCTCAATGATGAGGAAGGTGCTCCGCCAGTCCTTCCATTTGTTTGCTTTACCTCTTGTCATGAGGTAGCCCCTGTGGCTCGTCAATTGATACCAGCCGGTACCGCCTGCCTTAGGGGTCCGGCTGAGGTAGTTCATGTGGGCGAAAGCCTTGAAGCTCGGCTCCACCCCGTGCAGTTCGCACCAGGCCACATAGCCGAGTACGTTGACCCAGGAGTTCGGGGCTAACTGCCATAACCCCAACTCATACCCATCCAAGATCCGCTGAACAGCCGGATGTAGTGGGAAGCGCAGCCCAGCCTTGATGGCCGCCTCGTAGCAGACAAAGCAGGCGCCATCATAACTGGTACCAGCCGGCCAGACGACTGTGTCTTCTGGATCCGGCACGAACACTAAAAAGCTGGGGCCCATTGTGTGGTTTGCGATAAAGCTCTCCACTTTCTCTTGCATGGCCGTGATCCGGCCCCGAGGTACCGTGCAGTAGTAGGGGGTATTTTGCTCTCGGTGAGAGGCGGATGGCTCCGCCCAATCGTCCCCCTTCTCAACTGCGTGAGAAAGCCTCGCCTCTTGTAGGCGACTGTTTTTCTCTTCTGTGTCCAGGGAAGCATGGCCAGAAGAGCTAGACTCGGAATCGTCCTCTGACGAGTCCGAAGAGGACGACTCTTCCCCTCTCCCGGAGGTGCCCGCCTCCTCTCCTTTAAAAGGAGCAGGAGAGAATGAAGAATTGTCAACTGTAAAATGGGAAGGGGTCACTTTGACTCCTCCCTCAGAACTGCCGGCTTTCAAGCCGCTTTGTTTCACTTCCACATCTGGCGCCTGGTCAGATGTTTCACTAATCGGCACCCTGTGGGAGGAGTCGTCTGAGTTTGAGATCCTGGCAGTCTTTTTTGTTTTGGCCATCATGCTCTGCATAGACACATATACAGTCGGACTTTGTATAAAGGGCATAGATGGGTCCAGAAAAGGGCAGGCGGCACTCCTAGTCCTAGATTCAGCCGTCCCCGGTGACCGGCTGATCACTAACCTAGGTCGTGTCGTGTGCTTCCGTGGTGCCATTTCAAAAAAGATAAAAGTAAAGAAAAAAATTAAGAGTAAGAGAACCGACGGTTACCTGAACGAGTGACGATTGATGAAGTTCTGAAAATCCTTTGCAGTCGGCTTGTCAGAGCAGGCGATAGGCAGAAAGAGTCCAAAATGTCAGAGCAAGTTCAAGGGTCCGAATGTTCTCTCACAAAGTTTTCAAGTGTGAAAATGACCGAAGTCAACACTCCTTTATATAGGCAAAGTGAGAAGGCGAAGGGTCACTTCCAGAATTCAAAATTTTGGCGGGAGAATCTCTCGGCCTCTCGCCGAGTGACACCTGTAGCAGGCCGTCGCCTGTTACAGGGCGATACCTGTCACAGGTAACACGTGACCAGTCACGTGCCACCTGTGAGGGGCAAATGATTAGGGGATTTTTCCCCACCAATCACCATCTGACAAGTGGACCAATCAGGTTCCGCCATGTGTCCGTCACATGGGCCAATAGGAGCCTGCCACGTGTCAAGCAATGATCCGTCCACCATGGACCAATTACGACACGACACGTGTCCTTCCCATGACACCTAGGATAACCGGTCACCTAGCCAAACTTCCGAGGGAAGCCCAATCAGCCCAAGGTTAACCTAAACCTAGATTGACACGTTTCCCGAGGTTATAAATACCTCCCTTAATCCTCATTAAGGGAGATAACATGCTAAAAACGCATATTACACACATGAAACACTCTCACCTAGAGAGACCCAATAACTTTAATTTCCGCATTAATTACTCCTTAATCAAGTACTAACTTGACCGTCGGAGGCGGATCTCCAACCATCCGGAGCATCCGTTTGTTTTGCAGGTACAGGCGTCCGGTTCCAGTCTCGGAATTGTAACTCTCCCGCAGGACATTAGAAAACCGCGAAACAAAACACATTCAAACAAAGATTTTTGAATCAAATGAAAGTCATATGCATTCAACAAAGCTAATTTAATCAAATGAAAGTCAATGGCATTCTAACAAACCTAATTGAATCAAACGAAAGTCAATGGCATTCTAACAAACCTAATTGAATCAAATGAAAGTCAACCACATTCAAACAAAGCTAATTGAATCAAATGAAAGTTAACCACATTCAAACAAAGCTAATTTAAATCAAGTGAAATTCAAACACATTCAAACAAAGCTTTTTGAATCCAAAGAAAGTCAAATGAGTTCAAAAAAGCTAATTGAATCAAGTGAAAGTCAAACAAATTCAAACATAGCTTTTTGAATCAAATGATTGTCAAATGCATTCAACGATACTAATTGAATCATATGAAAGTCAAACACATTGAAACAAATCTTTTTGAATCAAATGAAAGTCAAATGCATTCAAAAGATCAAATTGAATCAATTAAAAGTCAACCACATTCAAACAAAGCTAATTAAATCCAATGGAAGGCAAACACATTCAAACAAAGCTATTTCAATCAAATGAAAGTCAAACACATTCAAAAAAGGTATTTAAATCAAGTGAAAGTCAAAATCATTCAAACAAAGCTATTTGAATCAAATTAAAGTCAAACACATTCAAACAAACCTTTTTGAATTAAATGAAAGTCAAATGCATTAAACAAAGCTAATTGATTCAAATGAAAGTCAATCACATTCAAACAAAGCTAATTTAACCAAATAAAAATCAAACACATTCAAACAAAGCTTTTTCAATCAAATAAAATTCAAATGCATTCAAAATAGCGATTTGAATCAAGTGAAAGTCAAACAAAGCTTTTTGAATCAAATGATTGTCAAATCCATTCAACTATGCTAATTGAATCATATGAAAGTCAAGCACATTCAAACAAATCTTTTTGAATTAACTGAAAGTCAAATGCAATTAAAAAAAAAGTAATTAAATCAAGTGAAAGTCAATTACATTTAAACAAAGCTTTTTAAATCAAATGAAAGTTAAATGCATTCAAAAAAGCTAATTGAATCAAGTGAAAGTCTAGGTAATTCAAACAAAGTTTTTTGAATCAAATGACTTTCAAATGCGTTCAACGATGCTAATTGAATCAAATGAAAGTCAAACACATTCAAACAAAGCTTTTTGAACCAAATGAAAGTCAAACACATTCAAGAAATGCTATTTGAATCAAATGAAAGTCAAACGCATTCAAAAAAGGTATTTAAATCAAGTGAAAGTCAAAAACATTCAAACAAAGCTATTTGAATCAGATTAAAGTCAAACACATTCAAACAAAGCTTTTTGAATTAAATGAAAGTCATTGCATTAAACAAAGCTAATTGATTCAAATGAAAGTCAATCACATTCAAACAAAGCTAATTTAATCAAATGAAAATCAAACACATTCAAACAAATCTTTTTGAATCAAATGAAAGTCAAATGCAATCAAAAGATCAAATTGAATCAATTAAAAGTCAACCACATTCAAACAAAGCTAATTAAATCCAATGGAAGGCAAACACATTCAAACAAAGCTATTTGAATCAAATGAAAGTCAAACACATTCAAAAAAGGTATTTAAATCAAGTGAAAGTCAAAATCATTCAAACAAAGCTATTTTAATCAAATTAAAGTCAAACACATTCAAACAAAGCTTTTTGAATTAAATGAAAGTCAAATGCATTAAACAAAGCTAATTGATTCAAATGAAAGTCAATCACATTCAAACAAAGCTAATTTAACCAAATAAAAATCAAACTCATTCAAACAAAGCTTTTTCAATCAAATGAAATTCAAATGCGTTCAAAATAGCGATTTGAATCAAGTGAAAGTCAAACAAAGCTTTTTGAATCAAATGATTGTCAAATCCATTCAACGATGCTAATTGAATCATATGAAAGTCAAGCACATTCAAACAAAACTTTTTGAATCAACTGAAAGTCAAATGCAATTAAAAAAAAGTAATTAAATCAAGTGAAAGTCAATTACATTCAAACAAAGCTTTTTAAATCAAATGAAAGTTAAATGCATTCAAAAAAGCTAATTGAATCAAGTGAAAGTCTAGGTAATTCAAACAAAGTTTTTTGAATCAAATGACTTTCAAATGCGTTCAACGATGCTAATTGAATCAAATGAAAGTCAAACACATTCAAACAAAGCTTTTTGAACCAAATGAAAGTCAAACACATTCAAGAAATGCTATTTGAATCAAATGAAAGTCAAACACATTCAAAAAAGGTATTTAAATCAAGTGAAAGTCAAAAACATTCAAACAAAGCTATTTGAATCAGATTAAAGTCAAACACATTCAAACAAAGCTTTTTGAATTAAATGAAAGTCAAATGCATTAAACAAAGCTAATTGATTCAAATGAAAGTCAATCACATTCAAACAAAGCTAATTTAACCAAATAAAAATCAAACACATTCAAACAAAGCTTTTTCAATCAAATGAAATTCAAATGCATTCAAAATAGCGATTTGAATCAAGTGAAAGTCAAACAAAGCTTTTTGAATCAAATGATTGTCAAATCCATTCCACGATGCTAATTGAATCATATGAAAGTCAAGCACATTCAAACAAAACTTTTTGAATCAATTGAAAGTCAAACGCAATTAAAAAAAAGTAATTAAATCAAGTGAAAGTCAATTACATTCAAACAAAGCTTTTTAAATCAAATGAAAGTTAAATGCATTCAAAAAGCTAATTGAATCAAGTGAAAGTCTAGGTAATTCAAACAAAGTTTTTTGAATCAAATGACTTTCAAATGCGTTCAACGATGCTAATTGAATCAAATGAAAGTCAAACACATTCAAACAAAGCTTTTTGAACCAAATGAAAGTCAAACACATTCAAGAAATGCTATTTGAATCAAATGAAAGTCAAACGCATTCAAAAAAGGTATTTAAATCAAGTGAAAGTCAAAAACATTCAAACAAAGCTATTTGAATCAGATTAAAGTCAAACACATTCAAACAAAGCTTTTTGAATTAAATGAAAGTCATTGCATTAAACAAAGCTAATTGATTCAAATGAAAGTCAATCACATTCAAACAAAGCTAATTTAATCAAATGAAAATCAAACACATTCAAACAAATCTTTTATAATCAAATGAAAGTCAAATGCATTCAAAAGATCAAATTGAATCAATTAAAAGTCAACCACATTCAAACAAAGCTAATTAAATCCAATGGAAGGCAAACACATTCAAACAAAGCTATTTGAATCAAATGAAAGTCAAACACATTCAAAAAAGGTATTTAAATCAAGTGAAAGTCAAAATCATTCAAACAAAGCTATTTGAATCAAATTAAAGTCAAACACATTCAAACAAAGCTTTTTGAATTAAATGAAAGTCAAATGCATTAAACAAAGCTAATTGATTCAAATGAAAGTCAATCACATTCAAACAAAGCTAATTTAACCAAATAAAAATCAAACTCATTCAAACAAAGCTTTTTCAATCAAATGAAATTCAAATGCGTTCAAAATAGCGATTTGAATCAAGTGAAAGTCAAACAAAGCTTTTTGAATCAAATGATTGTCAAATCCATTCAACGATGCTAATTGAATCATATGAAAGTCAAGCAAATTCAAACAAAACTTTTTGAATCAACTGAAAGTCAAATGCAATTAAAAAAAAGTAATTAAATCAAGTGAAAGTCAATTACATTCAAACAAAGCTTTTTAAATCAAATGAAAGTTAAATGCATTCAAAAAAGCTAATTGAATCAAGTGAAAGTCTAGGTAATTCAAACAAAGTTTTTTGAATCAAATGACTTTCAAATGCGTTCAACGATGCTAATTGAATCAAATGAAAGTCAAACACATTCAAACAAAGCTTTTTGAACCAAATGAAAGTCAAACACATTCAAGAAATGCTATTTGAATCAAATGAAAGTCAAACACATTCAAAAAAGGTATTTAAATCAAGTGAAAGTCAAAAACATTCAAACAAAGCTATTTGAATCAGATTAAAGTCAAACACATTCAAACAAAGCTTTTTGAATTAAATGAAAGTCAAATGCATTAAACAAAGCTAATTGATTCAAATGAAAGTCAATCACATTCAAACAAAGCTAATTTAACCAAATGAAAATCAAACACATTCAAACAAAGCTTTTTCAATCAAATGAAATTCAAATGCATTCAAAATAGCGATTTGAATCAAGTGAAAGTCAAACAAAGCTTTTTGAATCAAATGATTGTCAAATCCATTCCACGATGCTAATTGAATCATATGAAAGTCAAGCACATTCAAACAAATCTTTTTGAATCAACTGAAAGTCAAATGCAATTACAAAAAAAGTAATTAAATCAAGTGAAAGTCAATTACATTTAAACAAAGCTTTTTAAATCAAATGAAAGTTAAATGCATTCAAAAAAGCTAATTGAATCAAGTGAAAGTCTAGATAATTCAAACAAAGTTTTTTGAATCAAATGACTTTCAAATGCGTTCAACGATGCTAATTGAATCACATGAAAGTCAAACACATTCAAACAAAGCTTTTTGAACCAAATGAAAGTCAAACACATTCAAGAAATGCTATTTGAATCAAATGAAAGTCAAACGCATTCAAAAAAGGTATTTAAATCAAGTGAAAGTAAAAAACATTCAAACAAAGCTATTTGAATCAGATTAAAGTCAAACACATTCAAACAAAGCTTTTTGAATTAAATGAAAGTCAATGCATTAAACAAAGCTAATTGATTCAAATGAAAGTCAATCACATTCAAACAAAGCTAATTTAATCAAATGAAAATCAAACACATTCAAACAAAGCTTTTTCAATCAAATGAAATTCAAATGCATTCAAAATAGCGATTTGAATCAAGTGAAAGTCAAACAAAGCTTTTTGAATCAAATGATTGTCAAATCCATTCAACGATGCTAATTGAATCATATGAAAGTCAAGCACATTCAAACAAATCTTTTTGAATCAACTGAAAGTCAAATGCAATTAAAAAAAAGTAATTAAATCAAGTGAAAGTCAATTACATTTAAACAAAGCTTTTTAAATCAAATGAAAGTTAAATGCATTCAAAAAGCTAATTGAATCAAGTGAAAGTCTAGGTAATTCAAACAAAGCTTTTTGAATCAAATGACTGTCAAATGCGTTCAACGATGCTAATTGAATCAAATGAAAGTCAAACACATTCAAACAAAGCTTTTTGAATCAAATGAAAGTCATATGCATTCAACAAAGCTAATTGAATTAAATGAAAGTCAATGGCATTCTAACAAACCTAATTGAATCAAACGAAAGTCAATGGCATTCTAACAAACCTAATTGAATGAAATGAAAGTCAACCACATTCAAACAAAGCTAATTGAATCAAATGAAAGTTAACCACATTCAAACAAAGCTAATTTAAATCAAGTGAAATTCAAACACATTCAAACAAAGCTTTTTGAATCCAAAGAAAGTCAAATGAGTTCAAAAAAGCTAATTGAATCAAGTGAAAGTAAAAAAAAATCAAACATAGCTTTTTGAATCAAATGATTGTCAAATGCATTCAACGATACTAATTGAATCATATGAAAGTCAAACACATTCAAACAAATCTTTTTGAATCAAATGAAAGTCAAATGCATTCAAAAGATCAAATTGAATCAATTAAAAGTCAACCACATTCAAACAAAGCTAATTAAATCCAATGGAAGGCAAACACATTCAAACAAAGCTATTTGAATCAAATGAAAGTCAAACACATTCAAAAAAGGTATTTACATCAAGTGAAAGTCAAAATCATTCAAACAAAGCTATTTGAATCAAATTAAAGTCAAACACATTGAAACAAAGCTTTTTGAATTAAATGAAAGTCAAATGCATTAAACAAAGCTAATTGATTCAAATGAAAGTCAATCACATTCAAACAAAGCTAATTTAACCAAATAAAAATCAAACACATTCAAACAAAGCTTTTTCAATCAAATGAAATTCAAATGCATTCAAAATAGCGATTTGAATCAAGTGAAAGTCAAACAAAGCTTTTTGAATCAAATGATTGTCAAATCCATTCAACGATGCTAATTGAATCATATGAAAGTCAAGCACATTTAAACAAATCTTTTTGAATCAACTGAAAGTCAAATGCAATTAAAAAAAAGTAATTAAATCAAGTGAAAGTCAATTACATTTAAACAAAGCTTTTTAAATCAAATGAAAGTTAAATGCATTCAAAAAAGCTAATTGAATCAAGTAAAAGTCTAGGTAATTCAAACAAAGCTTTTTGAATCAAATGACTGTCAAATGCGTTCAACGATGCTAATTGAATCAAATGAAAGTCAAACACATTAAAACAAAGCTTTTTGAATCAAATAAAAGTCATATGCATTTAACAAAGCTAATTGAATAAAATGAAAGTCAATGGCATTCTAACAAACCTAATTGAATCAAACGAAAGTCAATGGCATTCTAACAAACCTAATTGAATCAAATGAAAGTCAACCACATTCAAACAAAGCTAATTGAATCAAATGAAAGTTAACCACATTCAAACAAAGCTAATTTAAATCAAGTGAAATTCAAACACATTCAAACAAAGCTTTTTAAATCCAAAGAAAGTCAAATGAGTTCAAAAAAGCTAATTGAATCAAGTGAAAGTCAAAAAAATTCAAACATAGCTTTTTGAATCAAATGATTGTCAAATGCATTCAACGATACTAATTGAATCATATGAAAGTCAAACACATTCAAACAAATCTTTTTGAATCAAATGAAAGTCAAATGCATTCAAAAGATCAAATTGAATCAATTAAAAGTCAACCACATTCAAACAAAGCTAATTAAATCCAATGGAAGGCGAACACATTCAAACAAAGCTATTTGAATCAAATGAAAGTCAAACACATTCAAAAAAGGTATTTACATCAAGTGAAAGTCAAAATCATTCAAACAAAGCTGTTTGAATCAAATTAAAGTCAAACACATTCAAACAAAGCTTTTTGAATTAAATGAAAGTCAAATGCATTAAACAAAGCTAATTGATTCAAATGAAAGTCAATCACATTCAAACAAAGCTAATTTAACCAAATAAAAATCAAACACATTCAAACAAAGCTTTTTCAATCAAATGAAATTCAAATGCATTCAAAATAGCGATTTGAATCAAGTGAAAGTCAAACAAAGCTTTTTGAATCAAATGATTGTCAAATCCATTCAACGATGCTAATTGAATCATATGAAAGTCATGCACATTTAAACAAATCTTTTTTAATCAACTGAAAGTCAAATGCAATTAAAAAAAAGTAATTAAATCAAGTGAAAGTCAATTACATTTAAACAAAGCTTTTTAAATCAAATGAAAGTTAAATAAATTCAAAAAAGCTAATTGAATCAAGTGAAAGTCTAGGTAATTCAAACAAAGCTTTTTGAATCAAATGACAGTCAAATGCGTTCAACGATGCTAATTGAATCAAATGAAAGTCAAACACATTAAAACAAAGCTTTTTGAATCAAATGAAAGTCATATGCATTCAACAAAGCTAATTGAATCAAATGAAAGTCAATGGCATTCTAACAAACCTAATTGAATCAAACGAAAGTCAATGGCATTCTAACAAACTTAATTGAAACAAATGAAAGTCAACCACATTCAAACAAAGCTAATTGAATCAAATGAAAGTTAACCACATTCAAACAAAGCTAATTTAAATCAAGTGAAATTCAAACACATTCAAACAAAGCTTTTTGAATCCAAAGAAAGTCAAATGAGTTCAAAAAAGCTAATTGAATCAAGTGAAAGTCAAACAAATTCAAACATAGCTTTTTGAATCAAATGATTGTCAAATGCATTCAACGATACTAATTGAATCATATGAAAGTCAAACACATTCAAACAAATCTTTTTGAATCAAATGAAAGTCAAATGCATTTAAAAGATCAAATTGAATCAATTAAAAGTCAACCACATTCAAACAAAGCTAATTAAATCCAATGGATGGCAAACACATTCAAACAAAGCTATTTGAATCAAATGAAAGTCAAACACATTCAAAAAAGGTATTTACATAAAGTGAAAGTCAAAATCATTCAAACAAAGCTATTTGAATCAAATTAAAGCCAAACACATTAAAACAAAGCTTTTTGAATTTAATGAAAGTCAAATGCATTAAACAAAGCTAATTGATTCAAATGAAAGTCAATCACATTCAAACAAAGCTAATTTAACCAAATAAAAATCAAACACATTCAAACAAAGCTTTTTCAATCAAATGAAATTCAAATGCATTCAAAATAGCGATTTGAATCAAGTGAAAGTCAAACAAAGCTTTTTGAATCAAATGATTGTCAAATCCATTCAACGATGCTAATTGAATCATTTGAAAGTCAAGCACATTCAAACAAAGCTAATTTAACCAAATAAAAATCAAACACATTCAAACAAAGCTTTTTCAATCAAATGAAATTCAAATGCATTCAAAATAGCGATTTGAATCAAGTGAAAGTCAAACAAAGCTTTTTGAATCAAATGATTGTCAAATCCATTCAACGATGCTAATTGAATCATTTGAAAGTCCAGCACATTCAAACAAATATTTTTGAATCAACTGAAAGTCGAATGCAATAAAAAAAAAAGTAATTAAATCAAGTGAAAGTCAATTACATTTAAACAAAGCTTTTTAAATCAAATGAAAGTTAAATGCATTCAAAAAAGCTAATTGAATCAAGTGAAAGTCTAGGTAATTCAAACAAAGTTTTTTGAATCAAATGACTTTCAAATGCGTTCAACGATGCTAATTGAATCAAATGAAAGTCAAACACATTCAAACAAAGCTTTTTGAACCAAACGAAAGTCAAACACATTCAAGAAATGCTATTTGAATCATATGAAAGTCAAACGCATTCAAAAAAGGTATTTAAATCAAGTGAAAGTCAAAAACATTCAAACAAAGCTATTTGAATCAGATTAAAGTCAAACACATTCAAACAAAGCTTTTTGAATTAAATGAAAGTCAAATGCATTAAACAAAGCTAATTGATTCAAATGAAAGTCAATCACATTCAAACAAAGCTAATTTAATCAAATGAAAATAAATCACATTCAAACAAAGCTTTTTCAATCAAATGAAATTCAAATGCATTCAAAATAGCGATTTGAATCAAGTGAAAGTCAAACAAAGCTTTTTGAATCAAATGATTGTCAAATCCATTCAGCGATGCTAATTGAATCATATGAAAGTCAAGCACATTCAAACAAATCTTTTTGAATCAACTGAAAGTCAAATGCAATTAAAAAAAAGTAATTAAATCAAGTGAAAGTCAATTACATTTAAACAAAGCTTTTTATATCAAATGAAAGTTAAATGCATTCAAAAAAGCTAATTGAATCAAGTGAAAGTCTAGGTAATTCAAACAAAGCTTTTTGAATCAAATGACTGTCAAATGCGTTCAACGATGCTAATTGAATCAAATGAAAGTCAAACACATTCAAACAAAGCTTTTTGAATCAAATGAAAGTCATATGCATTCAACAAAGCTAATTGAATCAAATGAAAGTCAATGGCATTCTAACAAACCTAATTGAATCAAACGAAAGTCAATGGCATTCTAACAAACCTAATTGAATCAAATGAAAGTAAACCACATTCAAACAAAGCTAATTGAATCAAATGAAAGTTAACCACATTCAAACAAAGCTAATTTAAATCAAGTGAAATTCAAACACATTCAAACAAAGCTTTTTGAATCCAAAGAAAGTCAAATGAGTTCAAAAAAGCTAATTGAATCAAGTGAAAGTCAAACAAATTCAAACATAGCTTTTTGAATCAAATGATTGTCAAATGCATTCAACGATACTAATTGAATCATATGAAAGTCAAACACATTCAAACAAACCTTTTTGAATCAAATGAAAGTCAAATGCATTCAAAAGATCAAATTGAATCAATTAAATGTCAACCACATTCAAACAAAGCTAATTAAATCCAATGGAAGGCAAACACATTCAAACAAAGCTATTTGAATCAAATGAAAGTCAAACACATTCAAAAAAGGTATTTAAATCAAGTGAAAGTCAAAATCATTCAAACAAATCTATTTGAATCAAATTAAAGTCAAACACATTCAAACAAAGCTTTTTGAATTAAATGAAAGTCAAATGCATTAAACAAAGCTAATTGATTCAAATGAAAGTCAATCACATTCAAACAAAGCTAATTTAATCAAATAAAAATCAAACACATTCAAACAAAGCTTTTTCAATCAAATGAAATTCAAATGCATTCAAAATAGCGGTTTGAATCAAGTGAAAGTCAAACAAAGCTTTTTGAATCAAATGATTGTCAAATCCATTCAACGATGCTAATTGAATCATTTGAAAGTCAAGCACATTCAAACAAATCTTTTTGAATCAACTGAAAGTCAAATGCAATAAAAAAAAAGTAATTAAATCAAGTGAAAGTCAATTACATTTAAACAAAGCTTTTTAAATCAAATGAAAGTTAAATGCATTCAAAAAAGCTAATTGAATCAAGTGAAAGTCTAGGTAATTCAAACAAAGTTTTTTGAATCAAATGACTTTCAAATGCGTTCAACGATGCTAATTGAATCAAATGAAAGTCAAACACATTCAAACAAAGCTTTTTGAACCAAATGAAAGTCAAACACATTCAAGAAATGCTATTTGAATCAAATGAAAGTTAAACGCATTCAAAAAAGGTATTTAAATCAAGTGAAAGTCAAAAACATTCAAACAAAGCTATTTGAATCAGATTAAAGTCAAACACATTCAAACAAAGCTTTTTGAATTAAATGAAAGTCAAATGCATTAAACAAAGCTAATTGATTCAAATGAAAGTCAATCACATTCAAACAAAGCTAATTTAATCAAATGAAAATAAAACACATTCAAACAAAGCTTTTTCAATCAAATGAAATTCAAATGCATTCAAAATAGCGATTTGAATCAAGTGAAAGTCAAACAAAGCTTTTTGAATCAAATGATTGTCAAATCCATTCAACGATGCTAATTGAATCATATGAAAGTCAAGCACATTCAAACAAATCTTTTTGAATCAATTGAAAGTCAAATGCAATTAAAAAAAAGTAATTAAATCAAGTGAAATTCAATTACATTTAAACAAAGCTTTTTAAATCAAATGAAAGTTAAATGCATTCAAAAAAGCTAATTGAATCAAGTGAAAGTCTAGGTAATTCAAACAAAGCTTTTTGAATCAAATGACTGTCAAATGCGTTCAACGATGCTAATTGAATCAAATGAAAGTCAAACACATTCAAACAAAGCTTTTTGAATCAAATGAAAGTCATATGCATTCAACAAAGCTAATTGAATCAAATGAAAGTCAATGGCATTCTAACAAACCTAATTGAATCAAACGAAAGTCAATGGCATTCTAACAAACCTAATTGAATCAAATGAAAGTCAACCACATTCAAACAAAGCTAATTGAATCAAATGAAAGTTAACCACATTCAAACAAAGCTAATTTAAATCCAGTGAAATTCAAACACATTCAAACAAAGCTTTTTGAATCCAAAGAAAGTCAAATGAGTTTAAAAAAGCTAATTGAATCAAGTGAAAGTCAAACAAATTCAAACATAGCTTTTTGAATCAAATGATTGTCAAATGCATTCAACGATACTAATTGAATCATATGAAAGTCAAACACATTCAAACAAATCTTTTTGAATCAAATGAAAGTCAAATGCATTCAAAAGATCAAATTGAATCAATTAAATGTCAACCACATTCAAACAAAGCTAATTAAATCCAATGGAAGGCAAACACATTCAAATAAAGCTATTTGAATCAAATGAAAGTCAAACACATTCAAAAAAGGTATTTAAATCAAGTGAAAGTCAAAATCATTCAAACAAAGCTATTTGAATCAGATTAAAGTCAAACACATTCAAACAAAGCTTTTTGAATTAAATGAAAGTCAAATGCATTAAACAAAGCTAATTGATTCAAATGAAAGTCAATCACATTCAAACAAAGCTAATTTAATCAAATAAAAATCAAACACATTCAAACAAAGCTTTTTCAATCAAATGAAATTCAAATGCATTCAAAATAGCGATTTGAATCAAGTTAAAGTCAAACAAAGCTTTTTGAATCAAATGATTGTCAAATCCATTCAACGATGCTAATTGAATCATTTGAAAGTCAAGCACATTCAAACAAATCTTTTTGAATCAACTGAAAATCAAATGCAATAAAAAAAAAAGTAATTAAATCAAGTGAAAGTCAATTACATTTCAACAAAGCTTTTTAAATCAAATGAAAGTTAAATGCATTCAAAAAAGCTAATTGAATCAAGTGAATGTCTAGGTAATTCAAACAAAGTTTTTGAATCAAATGACTTTCAAATGCGTTCAATGATGCTAATTGAATCAAATGAAAGTCAAACACATTCAAACAAAGCTTTTTGAACCAAATGAAAGTCAAACACATTCAAGAAATGCTATTTGAATCAAATGAAAGTCAAACGCATTCAAAAAAGGTATTTAAATCAAGTGAAAGTCAAAAACATTCAAACAAAGCTATTTGAATCAGATTAAAGTCAAACACATTCAAACAAACCTTTTTGAATTAAATGAAAGTCAAATGCATTAAACTAAGCTAATTGTTTCAAATGAAAGTCAATCACATTCAAACAAAGCTAATTTAACCAAATAAAAATCAAACACATTCAAACAAAGCTTTTTCAATCAAATAAAATTCAAATGCATTCAAAATAGCGATTTGAATCAAGTGAAAGTCAAACAAAGCTTTTTGAATCAAATGATTGTCAAATCCATTCAACGATGCTAATTGAATCATATGAAAGTCAAGCACATTCAAACAAATCTTTTTGAATCAATTGAAAGTCAAATGCAATTAAAAAAAAGTAATTAAATCATGTGAAAGTCAATTACATTTCAACAAAGCTTTTTAAATCAAATGAAAGTTAAATGCATTCAAAAAAGCTAATTGAATCAAGTGAAAGTCTAGGTAATTCAAACAAAGTTTTTTGAATCAAATGACTTTCAAATGCGTTCAACGATGCTAATTGAATCAAATGAAAGTCAAACACATTCAAACAAAGCTTTTTGAACCAAATGAAAGTCAAACACATTCAAGAAATGCTATTTGAATCAAATGAGAGTCAAACGCATTCAAAAAAGGTATTTAAATCAAGTGAAAGTCAAAAACATTCAAACAAAGCTATTTGAATCAGATTAAAGTCAAACACATTCAAACAAAGCTTTTTGAATTAAATGAAAGTCAAATGCATTAAACAAAGCTAATTGATTCAAATGAAAGTCAATCACATTCAAACAAAGCTAATTTAACCAAATAAAAATCAAACACATTCAAACAAAGCTTTTTCAATCAAATAAAATTCAAATGCATTCAAAATAGCGATTTGAATCAAGTGAAAGTCAAACAAAGCTTTTTGAATCAAATGATTGTCAAATCCATTCAACGATGCTAATTGAATCATATGAAAGTCAAGCACATTCAAACAAATCTTTTTGAATCAATTGAAAGTCAAATGCAATTAAAAAAAAGTAATTAAATCAAGTGAAGTTCAATTACATTTAAACAAAGCTTTTTAAATCAAATGAAAGTTAAATGCATTCAAAAAAGCTAATTGAATCAAGTGAAAGTCTAGGTAATTCAAACAAAGCTTTTTGAATCAAATGACTGTCAAATGCGTTCAACGATGCTAATTGAATCAAATGAAAGTCAAACACATTCAAACAAAGCTTTTTGAATCAAATGAAAGTCATATGCATTCAACAAAGCTAATTGAATCAAATGAAAGTCAATGGCATTCTAACAAACCTAATTGAATCAAACGAAAGTCAATGGCGTTCTAACAAACCTAATTGAATCAAATGAAAGTCAACCACATTCAAACAAAGCTAATTGAATCAAATGAAAGTTAACCACATTCAAACAAAGCTAATTTAAATCCAGTGAAATTCAAACACATTCAAACAAAGCTTTTTGAATCCAAAGAAAGTCAAATGAGTTTAAAAAAGCTAATTGAATCAAGTGAAAGTCAAACAAATTCAAACATAGCTTTTTGAATCAAATGATTGTCAAATGCATTCAACGATACTAATTGAATCATATGAAAGTCAAACACATTCAAACAAATCTTTTTGAATCAAATGAAAGTCAAATGCATTCAAAAGATCAAATTGAATCAATTAAATGTCAACCACATTCAAACAAAGCTAATTAAATCCAATGGAAGGCAAACACATTCAAATAAAGCTATTTGAATCAAATGAGAGTCAAACGCATTCAAAAAAGGTATTTAAATCAAGTGAAAGTCAAAAACATTCAAACAAAGCTATTTGAATAAGATTAAAGTCAAACACATTCAAACAAAGCTTTTTGAATTAAATGAAAGTCAAATGCATTAAACAAAGCTAATTGATTCAAATGAAAGTCAATCACATTCAAACAAAGCTAATTTAACCAAATAAAAATCAAACACATTCAAACAAAGCTTTTTCAATCAAATAAAATTCAAATGCATTCAAAATAGCGATTTGAATCAAGTGAAAGTCAAACAAAGCTTTTTGAATCAAATGATTGTCAAATCCATTCAACGATGCTAATTGAATCATATGAAAGTCAAGCACATTCAAACAAATCTTTTTGAATCAACTGAAAGTCAAATGCAATTAAAAAAAAGTAATTAAATCATGTGAAAGTCACTTACATTTCAACAAAGCTTTTTAAATCAAATGAAAGTTAAATGCATTCAAAAAAGCTAATTGAATCAAGTGAATGTCTAGGTAATTCAAACAAAGTTTTTTGAATCAAATGACTTTCAAATGCGTTCAATGATGCTAATTGAATCAAATGAAAGTCAAACACATTCAAACAAAGCTTTTTGAACCAAATGAAAGTCAAACACATTCAAGAAATGCTATTTGAATCAAATGAAAGTCAAACGCATTCAAAAAAGGTATTTAAATCAAGTGAAAGTCAAAAACATTCAAACAAAGCTATTTGAATCAGATTAAAGTCAAACACATTCAAACAAACCTTTTTGAATTAAATGAAAGTCAAATGCATTAAACAAAGCTAATTGATTCAAATGAAAGGCAATCACATTCAAACAAAGCTAATTTAATCAAATGAAACTCTAACACATTGAAACAAAGCTTTTTCAATCAAATGAAATTCAAATGCATTCAAAATAGCGATTTGAATCAAGTGAAAGTCAAACAAAGCTTTTTGAATCAAATGATTGTCAAATCCATTCAACGATGCAAATTGAATCATATGAAAGTCAAGCACATTCAAACAAATCTTTTTGAATCAACTGAAAGTCAAATGCAATTAAAAAAAAGTAATTAAATCATGTGAAAGTCAATTACATTTCAACAAAGCTTTTTAAATCAAATGAAAGTTAAATGCATTCAAAAAAGCTAATTGAATCAAGTGAAAGTCTAGGTAATTCAAACAAAGTTTTTTGAATCAAATGACTTTCAAATGCGTTCAACGATGCTAATTGAATCAAATGAAAGTCAAACACATTCAAACAAAGCTTTTTGAACCAAATGAAAGTCAAACACATTCAAGAAATGCTATTTGAATCAAATGAGAGTCAAACGCATTCAAAAAAGGTATTTAAATCAAGTGAAAGTCAAAAACATTCAAACAAAGCTATTTGAATAAGATTAAAGTCAAACACATTCAAACAAAGCTTTTTGAATTAAATGAAAGTCAAATGCATTAAACAAAGCTAATTGATTCAAATGAAAGTCAATCACATTCAAACAAAGCTAATTTAACCAAATAAAAATCAAACACATTCAAACAAAGCTTTTTCAATCAAATAAAATTCAAATGCATTCAAAATAGCGATTTGAATCAAGTGAAAGTCAAACAAAGCTTTTTGAATCAAATGATTGTCAAATCCATTCAACGATGCTAATTGAATCATATGAAAGTCAAGCACATTCAAACAAATCTTTTTGAATCAACTGAAAGTCAAATGCAATTAAAAAAAAGTAATTAAATCATGTGAAAGTCACTTACATTTCAACAAAGCTTTTTAAATCAAATGAAAGTTAAATGCATTCAAAAAAGCTAATTGAATCAAGTGAAAGTCTAGGTAATTCAAACAAAGTTTTTTGAATCAAATGACTTTCAAATGCGTTCAACGATGCTAATTGAATCAAATGAAAGTCAAACACATTCAAACAAAGCTTTTTGAACCAAATGAAAGTCAAACACATTCAAGAAATGCTATTTGAATCAAATGAGAGTCAAACGCATTCAAAAAAGGTATTTAAATCAAGTGAAAGTCAAAAACATTCAAACAAAGCTATTTGAATCAGATTAAAGTCAAACACATTCAAACAAAGCTTTTTGAATTAAATGAAAGTCAAATGCATTAAACAAAGCTAATTGATTCAAATGAAAGTCAATCACATTCAAACAAAGCTAATTTAACCAAATAAAAATCAAACACATTCAAACAAAGCTTTTTCAATCAAATAAAATTCAAATGCATTCAAAATAGCGATTTGAATCAAGTGAAAGTCAAACAAAGCTTTTTGAATCAAATGATTGTCAAATCCATTCAACGATGCTAATTGAATCATATGAAAGTCAAGCACATTCAAACAAATCTTTTTGAATCAACTGAAAGTCAAATGCAATTAAAAAAAAGTAATTAAATCAAGTGAAAGTCAATTACATTTAAACAAAGCATTTTAAATCAAATGAAAGTTAAATGCATTCAAAAAAGCTAATTGAATCAAGTGAAAGTCTAGGTAATTCAAACAAAGCTTTTTGAATCAAATGACTGTCAAATGCGTTCAACGATGCTAATTGAATCAAATGAAAGTCAAACACATTAAAACAAAGCTTTTTGAATCAAATGAAAGTCATATGCATTCAACAAAGCTAATTGAATCAAATGAAAGTCAATGGCATTCTAACAAACCTAGTTGAATTAAACGAAAGTCAATGGCATTCTAACAAACCTAATTGAATCAAATGAAAGTGAACCACATTCAAACAAAGCTAATTGAATCAAATGAAAGTTAACCACATTCAAACAAAGCTAATTTAAATCAAGTGAAATTCAAACACATTCAAACAAAGCTTTTTGAATTCAAAGAAAGTCAAATGAGTTCAAAAAAGCTAATTGGATCAAGTGAAAGTCAAACAAATTCAAACATAGCTTTTTGAATCAAATGATTGTCAAATGCATTCAACGATACTAATTGAATCATATGAAAGTCAAACACATTCAAACAAATCTTTTTGAATCAAATAAAAGTCAAATGCATTCAAAAGATCAAATTGAATCAATTAAAAGTCAACCACATTCAAACAAAGCTAATTAAATCCAATGGAAGGCAAACACATTCAAACAAAGCTATTTGAATCAAATGGAAGTCAAACACATTCAAAAAAGGTATTTAAATCAAGTGAAAGTCAAAATCATTCAAACAAAGCTATTTGAATCAAATTAAAGTCAAACACATTCAAACAAAGCTTTTTGAATTAAATGAAAGTCAAATGCATTAAACAAAGCTAATTGATTCAAATGAAAGTCAATCACATTCAAAGAAAGCTAATTTAGACAAATAAAAATCAAACACATTCAAACAAAGCTTTTTCAATCAAATGAAATTCAAATGCATTCAAAATAGCGATTTGAATCAAGTGAAAGTCAAACAAAGCTTTTTGAATCAAATGATTGTCAAATCCATTCAACGATGCTAATTGAATCATATGAAAGTCAAGCACATTCAAACAAATCTTTTTGAATCAACTGAAAGTCAAATGCAATTAAAAAAAAGTAATTAAATCAAGTGAAAGTCAATTACATTTCAACAAAGCTTTTTAAATCAAATGAAAGTTAAATGCATTCAAAAAAGCTAATTGAATCAAGTGAAAGTCTAGGTAATTCAAACAAAGTTTTTTGAATCAAACGACATTCAAATGCGTTCAACGATGCTAATTGAATCAAATGAAAGTAAAAAACATTCAAACAAAGCTTTTTGAACCAAATGAAAGTCAAACACATTCAAGAAATGCTATTTGAATCAAATGAAAGTCAAACGCATTCAAAAAAGGTATTTAAATCAAGTGAAAGTGAAAAACATTCAAACAAAGCTATTTGAATCAGATTAAAGTCAAACACATTCAAACAAAGCTTTTTGAATTAAATGAAAGTCAAATGCATTAAACAAAGCTAATTGATTCAAATGAAAGTCAATCACATTCAAACAAAGCTAATTTAACCAAATAAAAATCAAACACATTCAAACAAAGCTTTTTCAATCAAATAAAATTCAAATGCATTCAAAATAGCGATTTGAATCAAGTGAAAGTCAAACAAAGCTTTTTGAATCAAATGATTGTCAAATCCATTCAACGATGCTAATTGAATCATATGAAAGTCAAGCACATTCAAACAAATCTTTTTGAATCAACTGAAAGTCAAATGCAATTAAAAAAAAGTAATTAAATCAAGTGAAAGTCAATTACATTTAAACAAAGCTTTTTAAATCAAATGAAAGTTAAATGCATTCAAAAAAGCTAATTGAATCAAGTGAAAGTCTAGGTAATTCAAACAAAGCTTTTTGAATCAAATGACTGTCAAATGCGTTCAACGATGCTAATTGAATCAAATGAAAGTCAAACACATTAAAACAAAGCTTTTTGAATCAAATGAAGGTCATATGCATTCAACAAAGCTAATTGAATCAAATGAAAGTCAATGGCATTCTAACAAACCTAGTTGAATTAAACGAAAGTCAATGGCATTCTAACAAACCTAATTGAATCAAATGAAAGTTAACCACATTCAAACAAAGCTAATTGAATCAAATGAAAGTTAACCACATTCAAACAAAGCTAATTTAAATCAAGTTAAATTCAAACACATTCAAACAAAGCTTTTTGAATCCAAAGAAAGTCAAATGAGTTCAAAAAAGCTAATTGGATCAAGTGAAAGTCAAACAAATTCAAACATAGCTTTTTGAATCAAATGATTGTCAAATACATTCAACGATACTAATTAAATCATATGAAAGTCAAACACATTCAAACAAATCTTTTTGAATCAAATAAAAGTCAAATGCATTCAAAAGATCAAATTGAATCAATTAAAAGTCAACCACATTCAAACAAAGCTAATTAAATCCAATGGAAGGCAAACACATTCAAACAAAGCTATTTGAATCAAATGGAAGTCAAACACATTCAAAAAAGGTATTTAAATCAAGTGAAAGTCAAAATCATTCAAACAAAGCTATTTGAATCAAATTAAAGTCAAACACATTCAAACAAAGCTTTTTGAATTAAATGAAAGTCAAATGCATTAAACAAAGCTAATTGATTCAAATGAAAGTCAATCACATTCAAAGAAAGCTAATTTAGACAAATAAAAATCAAACACATTCAAACAAAGCTTTTTCAATCAAATGAAATTCAAATGCATTCAAAATAGCGATTTGAATCAAGTGAAAGTCAAACAAAGCTTTTTGAATCAAATGATTGTCAAATCCATTCAACGATGCTAATTGAATCATATGAAAGTCAAGCACATTCAAACAAATCTTTTTGAATCAACTGAAAGTCAAATGCAATTAAAAAAAAGTAATTAAATCAAGTGAAAGTCAATTACATTTTGATTAGGGGATTTTTTATCCACCAAGCGCCGTTTGACAAGTGGACCAACCAGGTTCCGCCACGCGTCCTCCACGGACCACTTAAGACACGCCACGTGTCCACCCATGCCAAATGGGACAACCGGCCATCAAGGCCCATTTCAGTCTAGAAGCCCGTTCGGCCCTAGGTTTACCTTAAACCTAGAGAGTTGCACGCTTCCCAAGGCTATAAATACTCGATTAATCCTCATTAATCAGGGGACCGAATACATTACGGAACACACTAATAACCGGCTGATCTCGCTAGCAAAGCAGATTACCTACATTAAATACTCTCACCTAGAGAGACCTTATTACTTTAATTTCTGTATTAATTACTCCTTAATCAGGTACTAACTTGACCGTTGGAGGCGGAGCTCTCAGGAGTCTCCGTTATTTTGCAGGTACAGGCGTCCGGTTCCAGTCTCGGAATTGTAACTCTCCCGCAGGACATCAGAAAACCCCGAAACATTTTGGCGCCGTCTGTGGGGACCTCCATTTGGTGGACCTGCAGCAAAAAAACGTCCAACCTATGGACTGGCAGCTACGGCTGCTTAGACTTGGTGAACAGCCGTCGGCCTTCTCCAAGGAAATTACTGAAGCCGCTCAGCCGGCCAAAGTAAAAAATGTTTTAGTAGGCGCCTATGATGGCACTACTAACCCGGAAGACCATCTGATGGCATTCACCAACCTGATGTACCTTCAAGGGTTGGATGATCCCACTTGGTGCAAGTGTTTCCCAGCAACTCTCAAGGGAATTGCACAGCAATGGTTCGGCAACCTGCCGACTGGTTGTGTAAACAGTTTCAGGACGCTTGCTTACTTATTTGCCTCCAACTTTGCAATGAACATCCCTGCGAAGAAAACGACCCTTGATTTGGGAACAATTCAACAGGGTGAAAAGGAGGGGCTTCGTTCCTACATCAGGCGGTTCAACCTGATGAGAATACAGATTCAAGGGTTACCGGATGAGGTAGCTTATACTGACTTTTTTAGAGGTCTCAAAGACGGGTCTACCTTCAAATTTGATTTAGTTCGAAAAAGGGTGGCGACTCTTCAAGAGGCCTTGATTGAAGCAGAAGCCTATATACAGGCGACTGATCTGTGTACAATGAAACAGTCGGACGGAAAGAGGTTCGACAATAGAGAAGGACGACAGAAACAGTCGTCCAACAAAGATAAAAGAAAAGGGGTCTGGGCGGCTGATTCCTCTAAACAGCCGGCCAAGAAGAAAAAGGAATTCAAACCATACTCCCCAAAGTATGTGTTTAACAAGGATAACCAGTTTATCCTAAAAGAAATAAAGGGACGGCTCTCAATTGAGAAACCGCTCCCCATGAAGGGTTCTGCGAGCAACCGGAACCAAGACAAAATCTGTGCTTATCATGATGACGTTGGTCATCACACCAACGACTGCATTAGTCTCATGCGGTACCTAGACCGCTTGGCTGATCAAGGTGATCTTGACACTTATGTCAAGAAATCTACGGGGAATACTTCCTCAAAAAAGCAGTCGGCCAAAAAGAATCAACAGGCCGACAGTTCCGATACAGATGATGCAGTCGTCTACACCATTGCAGGCGGCTTCTCAGGAGGCGGCCCCACTATTAGGGGCAACAAAGATAATATAAGGCGGTTAGATGTAAATTCCGTTCACCAAGAACGACCGTCCAAATATACATTTCCTGAGATTGTCATCACTGAAGAGGATCTAGGAGGAATAAGGGGGCCGCATGACGACCCTCTCGTTATTGAATGTAAAGTGGCCAACCAGAGAGTTGGTCGAATCCTCATAGATACTGGGAGCTCTTCAGATCTCATCAGCAGCAAATGTCTGTCAAAACTGAAATATCAGACGGACTGCATACATCCGGCCTCCCACCCTTTAATAGGGTTTGGAGGAGGAGTCGTCCACCCACTGGGACGAGTTGATCTACCCGTCCGCCTGGGCGAAAAAGGGGAAGGACGACACATGGTAGTCCGATTCCTAGTTGTAGAGGAACTCTCTGCCTACAACATGATTCTGGGTCGCCCAACCCTGAATAGTGCCAAGGCTGTTATAATCCCGTCACTTATGCTGCTTAAGTTTGAAAGGGACAATGGAACAGTCGGCTCCCTAAGGGGAGATCAGAGGATGGCCCGAGAGTGCTATCTCTCGGATGTCAAACCCACTGCTAAGGCCACTGGGTCAAGTGGAGAAAAAACAGACCTTGACAATGTCAAGGAAAGTGCGCCTGTTCAAGAAACAGGCGACAGAAAAAGAAAGGCGTCCCAGACAGAGTCCGCCAGAAAAGCAAGGAAAATAGACGCCTGTTCTGATTCACAACTGATAGTCAGTACAATGGCGAATACGAAGCAACACATCCGGCCATGATCAAATATTTACAGGCGGTCCGACAAGCAGTCGGCTCCCTTGAGAATTTCCATCTGATCCAAGTACCGAGATCAGAAAACAACCAGGCAGATGCACTCTCGAAATTAGCATCATCCGCCTCCTCCGATACTCCTCGAACTGTGTTTTGGGAAGTAATGGAGAAGAGAAGCATCGAGGAAAATCCTATTGGAATTCTAGACAGAAGCTCAACCTGGATGGATTCAATCAGGGCATATCTGACAAACGGTACACTGCCGGATGATCCTCAACAGGCGGCATCACTGAAAAAACGAGCCTCCTGTTTTGAAATGATACAGGGGGAACTGCACAAGAGGGGGCACCTTCAACCCTTCTTAAAGTGTGTTACTCCTGAAAAGGGACGAGAGATACTAGATGATCTTCACTCTGGTTTCTGTGCTTCCCATATAGGCGGCAGGGCTACTTTTGGCCTACTTTGGAAGCAGATGCAATGGAGATGGTGAAAAAATGTGACAAGTGCCAAAGGTTTGGCAAATTAATTCACCGTCCGGCTACTGACCTCACTACCATTCACAGCCCACTACCGTTTGCTAAGTGGGGCATGGACATTCTGGGTCCATATACGCCTGCTACAGGCGGCAGAAGGTATATACTTGTTGCCGTTGACTACTTCACTAAATGGGTAGAGGCGGAGGCTGTAAAGGGAATCAAGACGAAAGATGTAATTTCATTCATTTGGAAAAACGTCATCACTCGGTTCGGGGTTCCCATGTCTATGGTTTTTGATAATGGTCCCCAATTTGAGACGCCTGTTCTCAAAAGCTGGTTGGGAGACCAAGGAATTGGACATTACTTTGCATCTGTCGGCCGTCCACAAGCAAACGGCCAGGTAGAAGCCTTTAATAAAATCATCTCAGACGGTCTCAAGAAAAAAATTGAACGAGCAGGCGGCCTATGGGCAGATGAACTACCACATGTTCTTTGGGCCATTAGGACGACTGAAAAAGGGGCGACTGGAGAAACTCCATTCCTCCTAACTTATGGTGCAGAAGCTGTTCTTCCAATAGAACACTACGAGCCGACTCTTCGAGTAATGCTATATGACGAAGAGGCAAACTGGGAAGCTATGCGCCTGGCATTAGATTCACTTCCTGAAAAGAGGGGCAATGCTGTTTTGCGCCATGAAATCTACCGCCTGAGAATGACTAGATCATACAACAAGAAAGTGCACAGGCGTCCACTCAAAGTAGGGGACTTTGTACTTAGAAAAATGGAAGCAGTTGGTAGGGCTAACGAGTCTGGCAAACTAACTCCCAACTGGGAAGGACCCTACCGAATCTATGCGGAAGTCAGGGACGGTACCTACCGTCTGGAAACACCAGACGGACAACCGTTGCCTCGAACTTGGAATGTAGATAACCTTAAGAAATATTTCTTTTGAATGATGTAAAGTAAAGAGCTACTTAATAAAGTTGGCACTTACTATTCAATTTTGTATTACGAGGGGCATGCCGTCTGTACCTTTACAGTCGGCTACTCTCCATTGAGTTTTTTCACTCTATCTTCAGAGGGGCATGCCGTCTGTACCTTTACAGTCGGCTACTCTCCATTGAGTTTTTTCACTCTATCTTCAGAGGGGCATGCCGTCTGTACCTTTACAGTCGGCTACTCTCCATTGAGTTTTTTCACTCTATCTTCAGAGGGGCATGCCGTCTGTACCTTTACAGTCGGCTACTCTCCATTGAGTATTTTACTCACAATACTTAGCTAAAAAGATTAGGGCCTGGCCGACCCTGTGCCTAACAGGCGGCTACCCTTCTTTGACTTAGCACCTACGTTCACCAAGAACTTACCAAGGCCACCGGCCGAATGATCAGACCAGGCGCCTAGTCAACTGATCTAACTTTTAAAAACTAATCCGACCTGTCCCAACATTATAGCAGGCGTCCGGCGGCATCCATTCGGATGAAATTCGTCGCAGAGAGCAGCTCCCTTTTGGGTGGAACATTGTTCTATAAACTAATTACACGGCACCTATACGACTGTCCCAAAGGGCAACCACGTAGCCGTTTTTGAGACAAGGATAACTCTATCACTAACCAAACCAGTGGTAGCAGTTGACATCTGAGTCAGATGACCGCCTGTATTACTTGGGATAAATGCAGGGGGTACCTATTGAGATAATAGCCAACAAACATTGGCGAATCAAGGGGTCTAGCCGGCCTACGCCGCCTGGTACCTCTACTTCTCAAACAAAAGTGACGGCGACTGAGTAACTCCAAAGTTAACTCATAGTCACTCCTTCAAATTTGGTATGGAACCTAAAAAGTTTGAGTCGTCCGCCTGTTTTATACAAACAAGGGCACTCGAACCCCTATTCCTACTGGATAACCTATTGAGTAAATAGCCAACAAACATTGGTAAATCAAGGGGTCTAGCCGGCCTACGCCGCCTGATACCTTTACTACTCAATCAAGATTGTGACGAAGACTAAGTAACTCCTATGTTAACTTAATAGTCACTCAAACTTAGTACTGAGCCTAAAAGGTACGAGTCGTCCACTTGTTTTTAATAAACAAAGGCTCTCAACCAATACTCTTGCTAGGTTAACAAATAACAAATTAGAGGCCAACATTGGCAATAAAGGGAAACAACCGGTACCCGCCGCTTGTTTTCCTACTTAAATTCCTTGGCTACTTGGTAATTCTATTTACTTGGTCAAATTGAATAAAGAGTTCGAATACCGATTGATTAAATGGCCGACTGATCATCTATCCTGGAAACAGACAACCAGTCGTCCAGGGGCATAGGCGGCATACTTACTATTTGTACCTGTCTTAACGTTCGGCCATGCACAACAGTCTGTCTAGTGAGCAAATTTCAAATACTTAGACAAATTTGAACAAAAACAAAAAATTTGATTAAAATGAGCCGGCCATAAAGACCAGCAGAATATTCAAAACCCCGGCCCCCTGGCCGGGTAATTACAAAGCAAACGGCACGCAGGCCGTGAAAAGAAAAAATATACTTAAAGCTTAAGAAGGGGGCAGTTCAGTATCAGCAGCAGCCGCCTGGTCAGCACTCTTCTTGCTGGACTCGGCCTTCGCTGCATCATCTTTTGATGCCTTTCCCCCAAGTGGCACAAGCGCCACAACAGGCTCTTCCTCCTCCAACGCAACGTCCATCGCCTCTTCTTCAGCAGCCGCCAGGATCTGTTGATTATATATTTCCGAACACTGGCGGTACGTTCTTTCCCATGAGGCAAAGTCGGCACTGGGGAACAGTCGTTCCCAGGTCATGCGTTGGATTTGGGCGGAGTCTTCCACCATCTCCCGGACGAGCTCTTGTTTTTCTTGCTCGGCCTTGTCCGAGAGCTCTTGGGTAAGACTCTTCTCCTGGTTCACCAGGCGTTCTTTTACGTTAGCCAAAGATTTCTCCATGGCTTCGTAAGAGTGCATTTTCTGACGAAGGGGCTTCAGCTCGGCTTTAAGTTTGGTGACGGTCCCCTCCAGCTCGTCAACCTTCTTTTGGGCCGCCTCTAGCTGAGCCCGAACAGCGGCGGTCGCCTGCGCCTGATAATAAAGAAGATCAATGGTCAGTACTTCATTTTGGGCAATTTGAAACATTGCTTTATCACAGCTGGAGGCGGCCATAGCCTTTGCGGCCTTTACCTCTTTGTTTTTCCGATCAATCGGCTTGCGAAGGCTGTTGACTCGGAGCAGGGCCTAAGTACAAAGAAAAACAGGCGTCAGTTTCCAATCATAAGGGTTAACAGGCGTCCTGGAACTTCAAAAGGGTATACCTCAGCTAGGATCCCCGAAATTCCATCGAGGTCAAGGGTGCCGGCACCCTTGACCGCCTCCCTGTCAGAGGGAGGAACTACTTTAACCATTGACTTGGCTACCTCAACCAAGTCAAGTCCCTGGGGGCCGGCTGCATTAAGCAAAAGGAAAAACAAGTTAGACCTAATCAAGAAGGAAGCAAGAGTGAGTTTTTACAAGCAAGTGTCCATACATCTAGGCGGCCCCGCCTGGGTTTTTGAAGAAGTGGCCGGCTGCTTCTCAGCCGCCACTGTTTTCCTGGAAGACCCAGGAGAGCTTGCAACAGTCGTCCTCCGGGCCTTGGGGTCCGGCTGTTGCGAGGAAGAAGCCCTTGGAGTGCCAGACTGAAAACAAAAAGAGTTAGTATATGCATAATACAACTAAAAGGAGAAGAGTTTTCAAGGCTTACCAAGGGTGCCTCCTTGCTGGGGGAGTCGGCATACGACTGCTTCATTAGCGAGACCCGCAGCATGGCCGCCGCAGTTTTAGACGCTGTTATTTTACTCATGGCGTCGGCTGAAAGAATTAAACAGCAAAGTTAGTAAAAATCCCAAGTAAACAAGGCGTGAAAAAACAGAGTATTCGTCAGGCCGGCTACCTCTAGAGCACCGACTGCCGAGGCCACAGGCGGCCAAGAAGTACTCATCATAGAGCCACTTGAAGCTCGGGACGCAGTGTAGGGGTACTTGCTCTCGTACCCCTGAAGTAGAGTTCACCCTAGTCTCTACTTTGAAGAGTCCTTTGTCTAGGATCTCTCTTTTAGCCTTTGGGGGAACAGGCGGCATGCTGCGGCCGCCTGCAAGAAGAGGCGGATCCCTGTTCCACTTGTTAAATCGTTTGTTCAGCTCCGTGTCTGAACTCTCGATAATAAGGAAGGTGTTCCGCCAATCCTTCCATTTGTTTGCCTTACCTCTCGTCATGAGGTAACCCCTGTGGCTTGTTAGTTGATACCAGCCGGTACCTCCCGACTTAGGGGTCCGGCTGAGATAGTTCATGTGGGCGAAAGCCTCAAAACTTGGCTCCACCCCGTTCAGTTCGCACCCGGCCACATAGCCGAGTACGTTTACCCAAGAGTTGGGGGCTAACTGCCATAACCCCAGATCATACCCATCTAAAATCCGCTGAACAGCCGGATGTAATGGGAAGCGCAGACCAGCTTTGATGGCCGCCACATAGCAGCCAAAACAGCCGTCACCATAGCTGGTACCAGCCGGCCAGACGACAGTATCTTCTGGATCCGGCACAAACAGTAAATACTCCGGGTCCATTTTGTGGTTAGCAATAAAGCTCGCCACGTTGTCTCGCATGGTTGCGATCCGGCCCCGGGGCACCCTGCAGTAGTAGGGGGTGTTTTCCTCTCTGTAAGAGGCGGACGGCTCTGCCCAATTATCCCCCTTCTCCACTGCATGGGAACTTCTCGCCTCTTGTAGGCGGTTATGTTTTTCTTCTGAGTCAGAAGAACTATGGTCAGAAGAGCTGGAATCGGACTCGTCCCCTGACGAGTCCGAAGAGGACGACTCCTCCCCTCTCCTAGAGGGGCCCGCCTCCTCTCCCTTAGAAGGAGCAGAAGGTAAATTGGACATGTCCACGGTTAGATGAGAAGGGAACACCTTGGTCCCTCTCTCAGAACTGTCAGCTTGACAGTCGCCTCGTTCCACATCTGGCGCCTGGTCAGATGTTTCGCTAAGGAGTACCCTTTGGGAGGAGCCGTCTGAGTTTGATATTCTAGCAGTCTTTTTTGTTCTGGCCATCACGTTCTGCATAGACACAGATTCAGTCGGACTTTGTATAAAGGGCAAAGATGGGTCCAGAAAAGGGCAGGCGGCACTCCTAGTCCTAGATTCAGCCGTCCCCGGTGACCGGCTGATCACTAACTTAGGGCGTGTCGTGTGCTTCCATGGTGCCATTTCAAAAAATAAAAAGAAAATTAAGAGTAAGAGAACTGAGTTACCTGAACGGATGACAGTTGATGAAGTCCTGGAAGTTCGGGTCAGTCGGCTTGTCAGAACAGGCGGTAGGCAGAAAAAGTCCGAAAATGTCAGAGCAAGTTCAGGGGTCCGAATGTTCTCGCAAAAATTCTCAAATGTGAAAATGACCGAAGTCAGCACTTCCTTTTATAGGCAAAATGAGAAGGCGAAGGGTCGCTTCCGAATTCAAATTTGGGCGGGAGAGTCTCCCGGCCGTCTGCAAGGTGACACCTGTAACGGGCCGTCGCCTGTCACCGTGCGACACCTGTCACAGGCGACACGTGACCAGTCGCGTGCCACCTGTGAGGGGCAAATGATTAGGGGATTTTTATCCACCAAGCGCCGTTTGACAAGTGGACCAACCAGGTTCCGCCACGCGTCCTCCACGGACCACTTAAGACACGCCACGTGTCCACCCATGCCAAATGGGACAACCGGCCATCAAGGCCCATTTCAGTCTAGAAGCCCGTTCGGCCCTAGGTTTACCTTAAACCTAGAGAGTTGCACGCTTCCCAAGGCTATAAATACTCGATTAATCCTCATTAATCAGGGGACCGAATACATTACGGAACACACTAATAACCGGCTGATCTCGCTAGCAAAGCAGATTACCTACATTAAATACTCTCACCTAGAGAGACCTTATTACTTTAATTTCTGTATTAATTACTCCTTAATCAGGTACTAACTTGACCGTTGGAGGCGGAGCTCTCAGGAGTCTCCGTTATTTTGCAGGTACAGGCGTCCGGTTCCAGTCTCGGAATTGTAACTCTCCCGCAGGACATCAGAAAACCCCGAAACACATTTCAACAAAGCTTTTTAAATCAAATGAAAGTTAAATGCATTCAAAAAAGCTAATTGAATCAAGTGAAAGTCTAGGTAATTCAAACAAAGTTTTTTGAATCAAACGACATTCAAATGCGTTCAACGATGCTAATTGAATCAAATGAAAGTAAAAAACATTTAAACAAAGCTTTTTGAACCAAATGAAAGTCAAACACATTCAAGAAATGCTATTTGAATCAAATGAAAGTCAAACGCATTCAAAAAAGGTATTTAAATCAAGTGAAAGTGAAAAACATTCAAACAAAGCTATTTGAATCAGATTAAAGTCAAACACATTCAAACAAAGCTTTTTGAATTAAATGAAAGTCAAATGCATTAAACAAAGCTAATTGATTCAAATGAAAGTCAATCACATTCAAACAAAGCTAATTTAACCAAATAAAAATCAAACACATTCAAACAAAGCTTTTTCAATCAAATGAAATTCAAATGCATTCAAAATAGCGATTTGAATCAAGTGAAAGTCAAACAAAACTTTTTGAATCAAATGATTGTCAAATCCATTCAACGATGATAATTGAATCATATGAAAGTCAAGCACATTCAAACAAATCTTTTTGAATCAACTGAAAGTCAAATGCAATTAAAAAAAAGTAATTAAATCAAGTGAAAGTCAATTACATTTAAACAAAGCTTTTTAAATCAAATGAAAGTTAAATGCATTCAAAAAACCTAATTGAATCAAGTGAAAGTCTAGGTAATTCAAACAAAGCTTTTTGAATCAAATGACTGTCAAATGCGTTCAACGATGCTAATTGAATCAAATGAAAGTCAAACACATTCAAACAAAGCTTTTTGAATCAAATGAAGGTCATATGCATTCAGCAAAGCTAATTGAATCAAATGAAAGTCAATGGCATTCTACCAAACCTAATTGAATCAAACGAAAGTCAATGGCATTCTAACAAACCTAATTGAATCAAATGAAAGTGAACCACATTCAAACAAAGCTAATTGAATCAAATGAAAGTTAACCACATTCAAACAAAGCTAATTTAAATCAAGTGAAATTCAAACACATTCAAACAAAGCTTTTTGAATCCAAAGAAAGTCAAATGAGTTCAAAAAAGCTAATTGGATCAAGTGAAAGTCAAACAAATTCAAACATAGCTTTTTGAATCAAATGATTGTCAAATACATTCAACGATACTAATTAAATCATATGAAAGTCAAACACATTCAAACAAATCTTTTTGAATCAAATAAAAGTCAAATGCATTCAAAAGATCAAATTGAATCAATTAAAAGTCAACCACATTCAAACAAAGCTAATTAAATCCAATGGAAGGCAAACACATTCAAACAAAGCTATTTGAATCAAATGGAAGTCAAACACATTCAAAAAAGGTATTTAAATCAAGTGAAAGTCAAAATCATTCAAACAAAGCTATTTGAATCAAATTAAAGTCAAACACATTCAAACAAAGCTTTTTGAATTAAATGAAAGTCAAATGCATTAAACAAAGCTAATTGATTCAAATGAAAGTCAATCACATTCAAAGAAAGCTAATTTAGACAAATAAAAATCAAACACATTCAAACAAAGCTTTTTCAATCAAATGAAATTCAAATGCATTCAAAATAGCGATTTGAATCAAGTGAAAGTCAAACAAAGCTTTTTGAATCAAATGATTGTCAAATCCATTCAACGATGCTAATTGAATCATATGAAAGTCAAGCACATTCAAACAAATCTTTTTGAATCAACTGAAAGTCAAATGCAATTAAAAAAAAGTAATTAAATCAAGTGAAAGTCAATTACATTTCAACAAAGCTTTTTAAATCAAATGAAAGTTAAATGCATTCAAAAAAGCTAATTGAATCAAGTGAATGTCTAGGTAATTCAAACAAAGTTTTTTAAATCAAATGACTTTCAAATGCGTTCAACGATGCTAATTGAATCAAATGAAAGTCAAACACATTCAAACAAAGCTTTTTGAATCAAATGAAAGTCAAACACATTCAAGAAATGCTATTTGAATCAAATGAAAGTCAAACGCATTCAAAAAAGGTATTTAAATCAAGTGAAAGTAAAAAACATTCAAACAAAGTTATTTGAATCAGATTAAAGTCAAACACATTCAAACAAAGCTTTTTGAATTAAATGAAATCATATGCATTAAACAAAGCTAATTGATTCAAATGAAAGTCAATCACATTCAATCAAAGCTAATTTAATCAAATGAAAATCAAACACATATAAACAAAGCTTTTTCAATCAAATGAAATTCAAATGCATTCAAAATAGCGATTTGAATCAAGTGAAAGTCAAACAAAGCTTTTTGAATCAAATGATTGTCAAATCCATTCAACGATGCTAATTGAATCATATGAAAGTCAAGCACATTCAAACAAATCTTTTTGAATCAACTGAAAGTCAAATGCAATTAAAAAAAAAGTAATTAAATCAAGTGAAAGTGAATTACATTTAAACAAAGCTTTTTAAATCAAATGAAAGTTAAATGCATTCAAAAAAGCTAATTGAATCAAGTGAAAGTCTAGGTAATTCAAACAAAGCTTTTTGAATCAAATGACTGTCAAATGCGTTCAACGATGCTAATTGAATCAAATGAAAGTCAAACACATTCAAACAAAGCTTTTTTGAATCAAATGAAAGTCATATGCATTCAACAAAGCTAATTGAATCAAATGAAAGTCAATGGCATTCTAACAAACCTAATTGAATCAAACGAAAGTCAATGGCATTCTAACAAACCTAATTGAATTAAATGGAAGTCAACCACATTCAAACAAAGCTAATTGAATCAAATGAAAGTTAACCACATTCAAACAAAGCTAATTTAAATCAAGTGAAATTCAAACACATTCAAACAAAGCTTTTTGAATCCAAAGAAAGTCAAATGAGTTCAAAAAAGCTAATTGAATCAAGTGAAAGTCAAACAAAGTCAATCATAGCTTTTTGAATCAAATGATTGTCAAATGCATTCAACGATACTAATTGAATCATATGAAAGTCAAACACATTCAAACAAATCTTTTTGAATCAAATGAAAGTCAGATGCATTCAAAAGATCAAATTGAATCAATTAAAAGTCAACCACATTCAAACAAAGCTAATTAAATCCAATGGAAGGCAAACACATTCAAAAGCTATTTGAATCAAATGAAAGTCAAACACAGTAAAAAAAGGTATTTAAATCAAGTGAAAGTCAAAATCATTCAAACAAAGCTATTTGAATCAAATTAAAGTCAAACACATTCAAACAAAGCTTTTTGAATTAAATGAAAGTCAAATGCATTAAACAAAGCTAATTGATTCAAATGAAAGTCAATCACATTCAAACAAAGCTAATTTAACCAAATAAAAATCAAACACATTCAAACAAAGCTTTTTCAATCAAATGAAATTCAAATGCATTCAAAATAGCGATTTGAATCAAGTGAAAGTCAAACAAAGCTTTTTGAATCAAATGATTGTCAAATCCATTCAACGATGCTAATTGAATCATATGAAAGTCAAGCACATTCAAACAAATCTTTTTGAATCAACTGAAAGTCAAATGCAATTAAAAAAAAGTAATTAAATCAAGTGAAAGTCAATTACATTTAAACAAAGCTTTTTAAATCAAATGAAAGTTAAATGCATTCAAAAAAGCTAATTGAATCAAGTGAAAGTCTAGGTAATTCAAACAAAGTTTTTTGAATCAAATGACTTTCAAATGCGTTCAACGATGCTAATTGAATCAAATGAAAGTGAAACACATTCAAACAAAGCTTTTTGAACCAAAAGAAAGTCAAACACATTCAAGAAATGCTATTTGAATCAAATGAAAGTCAAACGCATTCAAAAAAGGTATTTAAATCAAGTGAAAGTCAAAAAACATTCAAAGAAAGCTATTCGAATCAGATTAAAGTCAAACACATTCAAACAAAGCTTTTTGAATTAAATGAAAGTCAAATGCATTAAACAAAGCTAATTGATTCAAATGAAAGTCAATCACATTCAAACAAAGCTAATTTAATCGAATGAAAATCAAACACATTCAAACAAAGCTTTTTCAATCAAATGAAATTTAAATGCATTCAAAATAGCGATTTGAATCAAGTGAAAGTCAAACAAAGCTTTTTGAATCAAATGATTGTCAAATCCATTCAACGATGCTAATTGAATCATATGAAAGTCAAGCACATTCAAACAAATCTTTTTGAATCAACTGAAAGTCAAATGCAATTAAAAAAAAGTAATTAAATCAAGTGAAAGTCAATTACATTTAAACAAAGCTTTTTAAATCAAATGAAAGTTAAATGCATTCAAAAAAGCTAATTGAATCAAGTGAAAGTCTAGGTAATTCAAACAAAGCTTTTTGAATCAAATGACTGTCAAATGCGTTCAACGATGCTAATTGAATCAAATGAAAGTCAAACACATTCAAACAAAGCTTTTTGAATCAAATGAAATTCATATGCATTCAACAAAGCTAATTGAATCAAATGAAAGTCAATGGCATTCTAACAAACCTAATTGAATCAAACGAAAGTCAATGGCATTATAACAAAGCTAATCGAATCAAATGAAAGTTAACCACATTCAAACAAAGCTAATTTAAATCAAGTGAAATTCAAACACATTCAAACAAAGCTTTTTGAATCCAAAGAAAGTCAAATGAGTTAAAAAAAGCTAATTGAATCAAGTGAAAGTCAAACAAATTCAAACATAGCTTTTTGAATCAAATGATTGTCAAATGCATTCAACGATACTAATTGAATCATATGAAAGTCAAACACATTCAAACAAATCTTTTTGAATCAAATGAAAGTCAAATGCATTCAAAAGATCAAATTGAATCAATTAAAAGTCAACCACATTCAAACAAAGCTAATTAAATCAAATGGAAGGCAAACACATTCAAACAAATCTATTTGAATCAAATGAAAGTCAAATACAGTCAAAAAAGGTATTTAAATCAAGTGAAAGTCGAAATCATTCAAACAAAGCTATTTGAATCAAATTAAAGTCAAACACATTCAAACAAAGCTTTTTGAATTAAATGAAAGTCAAATGCATTAAACAAAGCTAATTGATTCAAATGAAAGTCAATCACATTCAAACAAAGCTAATTTAACCAAATAAAAATCAAACACATTCAAACAAAGCTTTTTCAATCAAATGAAATTCAAATGCATTCAAAATAGCGATTTGAATCAAGTGAAAGTCAAATAAAGCTTTTTTGAATCAAATGATTGTCAAATCCATTCAACGATGCTAATTGAATCATATGAAAGTCAAGCACATTCAAACAAATCTTTTTGAATCAACTGAAAGTCAAATGCAATTAAAAAAAAGTAATTAAATAAAGTGAAAGTCAATTACATTTAAACAAAGCTTTTGAAATCAAATGAAAGTTAAATGCATTCAAAAAAGCTAATTGAATCAAGTGAAAGTCTAGGTAATTCAAACAAAGCTTTTTGAATCAAATGACTGTCAAATGCGTTCAACGATGCTAATTGAATCAAATGAAAGTCAAACACATTCAAACAAAGCTTTTTGAATCAAATGAAAGTCAATGGCATTCTAACAAACCTAATTGAATCAAACGAAAGTCAATGGCATTCTAACAAACCTAATTGAATCAAATGAAAGTCAACCACATTCAAACAAAGCTAATTGAATCAAATGAAAGTTAACCACATTCAAACAAAGCTAATTTAAATCAAGTGAAATTCAAACACATTCAAACAAAGCTTTTTGAATCCAAAGAAAGTCAAATGAGTTCAAAAAAGCTAATTGAATCAAGTGAAAGTCAAAGAAATTCAAACATAGCTTTTTGAATCAAATGATTGTCAAATGCATTCAACGATACTAATTGAATCATATGAAAGTCAAACAAATTCAAACAAATCTTTTTGAATCAAATGAAAGTCAAATGCATTCAAAAGATCAAATTAAATCAATTAAAAGTCAACCACATTCAAACAAAGCAAATTAAATCCAATGGAAGGAAAACACATTCAAACAAAGCTATTTGAATCAAATGAAAGTCAAACAAAGTCAAAAAAGGTATTTAAATCAAGTGAAAGTCAAAATCATTCAAACAAAGTTATTTGAATCAAATAAAAGGCAAACACATTCAAACAAAGCTTTTTGAATTAAATGAAAGTCAAATGCATTAAACAAAGCTAATTGATTCAAATGAAAGTCAATCACATTCAAACAAAGCTAATTTAACCAAATAAAAATCAAACACATTCAAACAAAGCTTTTTCAATCAAATGAAATTCAAATGCATTTAAAATAGCGTTTTGAATTAAGTGAACGTCAAACAAAGGTTTTTGAATCAAATGATTGTCAAATCCGTTCAACGATGCTAATTGAATCATATGAAAGTCAAGCACATTCAAACAAATCTTTTTGAATCAACTGATAGTCAAATGCATTCAAAAGATCAAATTAAATCAATTAAAAGTCAACCACATTCAAACAAAGCAAATTAAATCCAATGGAAGGCAAACACATTCAAACAAAGCTATTTGAATCAAATGAAAGTCAAACACAGTCAAAAAAGGTATTTTAAATCAAGTGAAAGTCAAAATCATTCAAACAAAGCTATTTGAATTAAATTAAAGTCAAACACATTCAAACAAAGCTTTTTGAATTAAATGAAAGTCAAATGCATTAAACAAAGCTAATTGATTCAAATGAAAGTCAATCACATTCAAACAAAGCTAATTTAACCAAATAAAAATCAAACACATTCAAACAAAGCTTTTTCAATCAAATGAAATTCAAATGCATTCAAAATAGCGATTTGAATCAAGTGAAAGTCAAACAAAGCTTTTTGAATCAAATGATTGTCAAATCCATTCAACGATGCTAATTGAATCATATGAAAGTCAAGCACATTCAAACAAATCTTTTTGAATCAACTGAAAGTCAAATGCAATTAAAAAAAAGTAATTAAATCAAGTGAAAGTCAATTACATTTCAACAAAGCTTTTTAAATCAAATGAAAGTTAAATGCATTCAAAAAAGCTAATTGAATCAAGTGAATGTCTAGGTAATTCAAACAAAGTTTTTTGAATCAAATGACTTTCAAATGCGTTCAACGATGCTAATTGAATCAAATGAAAGTCAAACACATTAAAACAAAGCTTTTTGAACCAAATGAAAGTCAAACACATTCAAGAAATGCTATTTGAATCAAATGAAAGTCAAACGCATTCAAAAAAGGTATTTAAATCAAGTGAAAGTCAAAAAAATTCAAACAAAGCTATTTGAATCAGATTAAAGTCAAACACATTCAAACAAACCTTTTTGAATTAAATGAAAGTCAAATGCATTAAACAAAGCTAATTTATTCAAATGAAAGTCAATCACATTCAATCAAAGCTAAGTTAATCAAATGAAAATCAAACACATTCAAACAAAGCTTTTTCAATCAAATGAAATTCAAATGCATTCAAAATAGCGATTTGAATCAAGTGAAAGTCAAACAAAGCTTTTTGAATCAAATGATTGTCAAATCCATTCAACGATGCTAATTGAATCATATGAAAGTCAAGCACATTCAAACAAATCTTTTTGAATCAACTGAAAGTCAAATGCAATTAAAAAAAAGTAATTAAATCAAGTTAAAGTGAATTACATTTAAACAAAGCTTTTTAAATCAAATGAAAGTTAAATGCATTCAAAAAAGCTAATTGAATCAAGTTAAAGTCTAGGTAATTCAAACAAAGCTTTTTGAATCAAATGACTGTCAAATGCGTTCAACGATGCGAATTGAATCAAATGAAAGTCAAACACATTCAAACAAAGCTTTTTGAATCTAATGAAAGTCATATGCATTCAACAAAGCTAATTGAATCAAATGAAAGTCAATGGCATTCTAACAAACCTAATTGAATCAAACGAAAGTCAATGGCTTTCTAACAAACCTAATTGAATTAAATGAAAGTCAAACACATTCAAACAAAGCTAATTGAATCAAATGAAAGTTAACCACATTCAAACAAAGCTAATTTAAATCAAGTGAAATTCAATTACATTCAAACAAAGCTTTTTGAATCCAAAGAAAGTCAAATGAGTTCGAAAAAAGCTAATTGAATCAAGTGAAAGTCAAACAAATTCAAACATAGCTTTTTGAATCAAATGATTGTCAAATGCATTCAACGATACTAATTGAATCATATGAAAGTCAAACACATTCAAACAAATCTTTTTGAATCAAATGAAAGTCAAATGCATTCAAAAGATCAAATTGAATCAATTAAAGTCAACCACATTCAAACAAAGCTAATTAAATCCAATGAAAGGCAAACACATTCAAACAAAGCTATTTAAATCAAATGAAAGTCAAACACATTCAAAAAAGGTATTTAAATCAAGTGAAAGTCAAAATCATTCAAACAAAGCTATTTGAATCAAATTAAAGTCAAACACATTCAAACAAAGCTTTTTGAATTAAATGAAAGTCAAATGCATTAAACAAAGCTAATTGATTCAAATGAAAGTCAATCACATTAAAACAAAGCTAATTTAACCAAATAAAAATCAAACACATTCAAACAAAGCTTTTTCAATCAAATGAAATTCAAATGCATTCAAAATAGCGATTTGAATCAAGTGAAAGTCAAACAAAGCTTTTTGAATCAAATGATTGTCAAATCCATTCAACGATGCTAATTGAATCATATGAAAGTCAAGCACATTCAAACAAATCTTTTTTGAATCAACTGAAAGTCAAATGCAATTAAAAAAAAGTAATTAAATCAAGTGAAAGTCAATTACATTTAAACAAAGCTTTTTAAATCAAATGAAAGTTAAATGCATTCAAAAAAGCTAATTGAATCAAGTGAAAGTCTAGGTAATTCAAACAAAGTTTTTTGAATCAAATGACTTTCAAATGCGTTCAACGATGCTAATTGAATCAAATGAAAGTCAAACACATTCAAACAAAGCTTTTCGAACCAAATGAAAGTCAAACACATTCAAGAAATGCTATTTGAATCAAATGAAAGTCAAACGCATTCAAAAAAGGTATTTAAAACAAGTGAAAGTCAAAAACATTCAAACAAAGCTATTCGAATCAGATTAAAGTCAAACACATTTAAACAACGCTTTTTGAATTAAATGAAAGTCAAATGCATTAAACAAAGCTAATTGATTCAAATGAAAGTCAATCACATTCAAACAAAGCTAATTTAATCAAATAAAAATCAAACACATTCAAACAAAGCTTTTTTCAATCAAATGAAATTCAAATGCATTCAAAATAGCGATTTGAATCAAGTGAAAGTCAAACAAAGCTTTTTGAATCAAATGATTGTCAAATCCATTCAACGATGCTAATTGAATCATATGAAAGTCAAGCACATTCAAAAAAATCTTTTTAAATCAACTGAAAGTCAAATGCAATTAAAAAAAAGTAATTAAATCAAGTGAAAGTGAATTACATTTAAACAAAGCTTTTTAAAT